>NC_053488.1:37341310-37581310 GCF_015227805.2 Hirundo rustica | reverse complement strand
TGGGCACCACAGAGGAGAGATCAGTGCCTGCCTCTCCTCCCATTTTGAAGAAGATGTAACTACAGTGAGACTTCCTCTCAGTCTCTTCTTTTCCAGGCTGAACAGACCAAGTGAGGCTTCCTCTCAAGGCTCTTCACAACCTTTGTTGCCTTCATTTGGATGCTCTCTAACAGTTTAACGGTTTTCTTATATTGTGGTGCCCAGAACTGCCCCCAGCACTCAAGGTGAGGCTGCCTCAGCTCAGAGCAGAACGGGACAATCCCCTCCCTTCCTCAGCTGGTGATGCACCCAGGACAAAGTTGTCCCTCCTGGCTGCCAGGGCACTGCTGGCTCATGTTCAACTTGCCAGGATGCCCAGGTGCCCTTCCATGGCACTGCTTTCCAGTGTCTCATTCCCCAGTCTGTCCATACATCCAGGGCTGCCCCATCCCAGATGCAGAATCCAGCACTTTCCCCTGTTAAAATTCATATGGTTGGTGATTGCCCAGACCCCTGATTTGTCAAGATCTCTCTGCAGAACCTCCCTGCCCTCAAGGGAGTCAACAGCTCTTTCCAGTTTTTTGTGGTCTGTAGACTTGCTCACGAATACTTGGAAGTATTTCTTCCAGTTCTGTTGTGCTGGCTGTGACTGATGACTGTGTTATCTTTCAGCATTTTCAATATTTCCAAGAAAAATCTTCTCCATAACTTTACGAGGCATTGAAGTGAGACTGGCAGGCCTGTAGTTTCTGGGGCCCTCCTTCTTGCCCTTCTTGAAAACTTGGACAACATTCCCTGGCTTCCAGTCAGCTGGGACCTCTCCAGATTCCCAGGACTGTTCAAAAATTATTGAGAGGTTTTGTGATGACACCAGCTACCTCTTTGAGGATGCTTGCATGAATTACATTATGCCCCAAAGATGTGTAGGGCTTCAGCTGAAGCAGTGAAAAAGTTCACTAGTCAGAGACTGGCTCCAGGCCTTTTAGACCCATGAAGAAGGCCTTCCAAAATCTGGCAGTTTTGCTGTACAGCCAATTCATGTGGCCAGTGCCTTTTACATAGTTGTGATGAGTCCTACACAGTAAAAAAAAAGTATCAATAATGCAAATATACATATCAAATTAGATTCACCTGAAACCTGATTTCAGCAGTTTTATTAGAGTTTTAAGGAGACACAGGTGTTTGATAATTGTTTTTTCTGCCAACATATTTATCAAATTATATCAAAACCTGGCTTTGTAATGTGAGTTCTAAATAGTACCAGCTGTAAATGTAGCCATTAATTTCATGGTTTCTTTGGAAAGCGTCTACTGTCAGAAAGTTCCTTGCTGGATTTCTTAACACTTCACGTTACTCTGCAGTATGGCTATTAATGAGAATGGATTTCAAACCAAGGTATCTTATATTGCTCAAATCTTAGACCAATTAAAAATTCTAAAATTATTGAAGATGCAGTTCATTTTCAGTTAACATATTTGAAATTCAATTTTTAAATTCAAATACAGTTATGATCTTCAAATACAATTCAATTATTCTCTTACTTTATAAAGTACCTTACTTAAAAGAACACTCAAAGTATCTCCATGAAGGATTTAAGGTCAACTGCAAATTCTTTTATCTATACTTCAACCAAGAAGCATGAAGGAAGGCTTGAAAGCTATATATGGATCTTTAAAATTATGGCAATAAATTGAAAAATCTTCTATAAGTAGGTTTTTCTTTGATACATATGGACTTTCCTCCTATGAACAATGCTTTTTGCCTGGTTAATGCCATGGGACTACCATGTAAGGGACAATTAACTTCTCTTTCTCTACTGTTTCTCTACTCTGCTCAGTAGTCATCACCAGCCACCAGAGACTTCTTTACTCTGTATTTACACAACTTTCATATTAAGCAGTGATGATGGCAAAGTCATGGACAGCTTTGGTGACAGTTATTATTGGCTGATCATTTGAAAATCAACTGCAGTAATTCAAAAACATTGTGGGCTATTTGTGGATGATTTCTGGAAAACAGTCCAAGGAATAAATAAAACCCAGTGTACCTTCTTAAATTAATTGAGATGAAAATATTTTCCTGGCAATGAAGCAATATCTATAGAATTGATATACTATGTAGATGCCCCAACAGGGGGATTAATTCTGTTGCTGTGGTATTTGGAGTTCACTGGGATATACGGAAATGTTTCATTTCACAACTGGATTTTACAAAACTGAGCAGTTAACAGGGCTAACTTGTATATGTGAACATATGAAAAACCCTTTTCACTATCCCTCTTCATCTGAATAACCACAAAAAGGCCACTAAACTCAGAAAATACTCCTGGAAAATATTGTTGTATGACTGTCAGTTCGAGGCTGTCTTGACACTGGTTTAACATTTTCAAACAAAACAGTTTTTTCAGAACACTTGTTTGATTGAGGCACTATTGTGTCACAGAAAGCACAAAAGTTAATTTTAATTAACTTCTGATGTAATAGTCAGCATGCCTTTGCAAAGCCATTTCTTCTCTTGCCATCACAACTGCTGCGGATTTTTAAAGCCTAAAGCCCAACAAGATTGGGTAGCATACCTGTGGTACCATTTTTCCCTGAGGTGCTGGATTGTGGTTCTGTAGACAGCTTGATTTGTGAATCTTGTAGTTTCACAATACCACAGAGCCTGGAAGCCTGAGAAAGGCCAGCAGCTCAACAGGAATGTTGGAGATCTCAAGAATGGAAGTTTGAACTGCTGTTCACATGACTTCCATGTTTCCTTAAAGAACTGAATGCAAACCTCTTCTGCGTTTACATTTTCTGCACAAAATATTTTGACTAATTCAGTAATAGTATAACTTTATGGGTTGTTTTCCCATCCATGTTTTGGTTTCTGTATTTTTATTTTTTAAAAAATTAACCCATCTATTTTACAGTCCAGAAACTGAACTCTGTGTAGTCGTTTAGGGGTTTAGCTTTTATTTTTCAAAAATTCCAGGGAGACAGAAATACTGATTTTCAATGCTGTTTGTAGCTGTTTGATGCAGTGTGACTCCCTGGTTATGTCACTTTTATGTCTTTCAGAATCATAGTAATCAGATCTCGTTTGATATTCCCATGAAGGACAGTAATGGGAATGGATGTTTGCCTGTAGCTGGTTTCCCTCTTGGCTTACTACAAATGGGATGAAGGAAGATCCAGATTTTTGCCTTAGTGTGAGAGCCAAATGTTACTCAGAGCATTACACTCCAAAATTATACCAAGGTTAAAGACATCAGTCTATGGATAAATCTGCATATGTAACTGCCCAAGCTGATATGAAGATAACAAACACACTCCACTCATAAAGATGATCTACCAGAGAATGTGGGGAAAAGAATAATGTTTAGACCTTTATCATGTTCATTCTCTCTGTATCTAGGAGAAATATGCCAGGATAAAGACCGTGACTGACAGCTAGTACTCTGAAACAAAGAAACTTTAAAGCCTATTAGTAATTATAGAAATCCTCTTTGTATAGAATAGTGTAAGAGTAGGAAACAAAACTAAAGGTCTTTGCAATTTTTACCATTTTCTGTTCCTACTTCCAAGTCCAAGTGCTTTGATTGCTCTAACAAAATAAAATTTTATATGGGTACATTAAAAATAAATAGAACCCTAACAAAACCAAAGACTGTATTTTTTATATAAGATTAAGGCTAAGAGAAAAGCATAGATAGCAGATATCAGTTTATGACCATCTGAAGGCAATTAAGATATCTAAGGATGAAATACATATGAGAAATAAGTGTAGAAGTGTTAGGTATGTAGTGACTTTATCCAGAAGCTTTCTGACCTTCACCTGCAGCTGCACACCAGTGTCTTGTGGTGGATAGGGAAAATCACGTACAGCAAAGTATGAAGCAGTGACACACAGTGATATTATAGCTGGAACTGAATTGATGCAGTGCTGTCACGTCCTTGCAGCACAGCCTGTCAATAAGCAGGTTATCTTGCAAGATAGCACATTGTGCTGTGTTGGCACAATGCATCTTTGATGGCACAGGTTCTCCTTGCACAGCTTACTATCTCTCCATATTAAAGTAACAAGATATAAAACCCAATAATATTTCATGTTCTGTATCAATAAAAATACATTTTTTTAATAATGTAAAGTATCATGAAATCAGACTTTCTTCAAAAGAGAACACCAGGCTTCATTGTCAATTGCTTTAGTTTTAAAAATACAGCATCAAGCATTGTAAGATATTTCCTCCTTTAAAGGTCACCAAATAGATGCTTTCAAAGAGCATATATTGTAATACCTAAATTCAAAGCAGGTCTATTGATATCAGAAATGGTAATAACTGTACTTAGGACCTAGCACAGAGCATTTGAGAAAACCATTAACTATGCCACTACTTTTTAAGTCTTTTTTCTCCAGGCCAAGCTTGGACACCCAGAGTATTATGTTATGTTAGTTTATATTTTCATTTTTAATTAACTTTATTCCACTGCTGACATGAATGAGCTCCAGTGTTCTCAACTGAGGCATTTACCTGGTCAGTAAGTCCAAACTTCTTTAGTATTTAAAATGACATAAATCATGGTGCTTGGGTGTTAGTGTAATGCCTGTTTAGTTGTCTAAGCAAATTCTTTGGGAGTTGTAGGACAGATTTTTTTAAAGGTGTCTAGATGCCTAAAAACGTGGTAGAAATAACCATATCCTACAGGGACCTTGTAGTGATGGAATTTCTCTGTCCAACATGTCTACAGATAGGTTATCTTCCTGTGCTTTCCATATAGACAGTACAGAAAGGCAACTCTATCATTCCTTTTATTCTAAAAGGGTTTTCTTTGGCAATAATTTAGATGACTTATATTTTAAAAGTTCCAACTTCACTCCATTGTCCCTCAGAGGTACCCATCTAAGACTCCAACACTTGCACCATAAGCCGTATAGGGTGAACTGCGTCTTGCCCTTGGTGCTTGCTTGCATCACTGGATGTAAAAGAAAATATACAAATCACTATTTATGTATCCCACTGTGCTTACACATTCCCAAATTCTGAGTTTTCACACACTGGGTAAAAATTTTTGCTATTCTGCATTGTCCCCAGTTAGAGGACTCTCAAAGTTCAAAAATTATTACAACTATATATAAACACATTCTTGACATCAAATACTGCAAAAAAGCCTTCATTCCTAGCAGGCTGCTGCTATTCATATGTAAAAGGGCATACTGTGTTGTTGTGGTTTTTTTTTGGTTTTTTTTTTTTTTTTTTTTTTTTTTTTAAAAAAAAAAAAAAAAAAAAAAAAGGCTTCCCAAATGAAAGCCACAAATTGGAAAAGAAGACTTTAAAGTAAAAGTGCATACATTTTGTCTGTTTTTGAAATATCGCCAGACTAAATCATTAAGTGCAGATCTGGTTGCACAAAGCCTACAAAATCCAGCCACAAAGCCACCACACCAAGGATGTTGTGCCAAACAAAACACAGCAAACTAGTTATGGTTAAAAAAAAAAGTCGTTAAATCAAATAAATATTCTTCATGCTTAGAACACATCCTGATGTCAGGGAAAACACATATGAGTTTTCATAGATATGGGGAAAAGTTCTGGTGTCAATTTCTCAGTGAAAAAAAGGTTACAATTCAAGATTGAAAACCAGAAAGACCATGTAATCCTTTATCCAGCTTTGTAGAGTTTTAGTGGGTACATTTGCATCGATTGAGGTACTCACAGGATTAAGGGTTACTGTTGTAGCCCAGAATCTCCTTCTTTTCTGATGAAACTTGGAGAAAGGGATATAGGAATTACAAGCAATCTGACTAAATAATTTGAAGATACATACATATGTTAGTGTGTGTGAGGTTTGGAGAGAAGGCACACCGGCTCACACTTGAGAAATGAATCAGGTAGTCATTTGCCATGACTTACAACAGAAGTACATTGCATGTTTTCAAAAACATTTCCTATTTCTCCAATAGAACACATGCCACTGAGAGTGCAAGAAAACTATTTTGCAGGTATAATTCTGTGTTGGGCTGACCCTGGCGAGTAGCAAAGCACCCACACTTGTTCACTGCCCCCTGCCCAGCAGGCTAAGGGAGACAGCACAAAGACCAAAGACCAGAGGCAAAAAAGAGTTTAATAAATGAAGGAAAAACGAAGGCAAAGGTGATGAATCACCACCTCCCACAAGCAGACTGCTGCACAGCCATTCTCTCCGTAACAGGTATTCCAGAAAACATAAGACCCCCAAACAACACTTTCTTCTACTACACCAGCTTTATTGCTGGTGACAATGACAATATGTGATATGGAATACCCCTTTGGCCAATTTGGGTTAGCTGATCTGACTGTGATCATTTCTAATTTCTTGCTTGACCTTGGCCTACTCACTGTGGAGTTGGAGAAAGAAAAAAAAAAGAGAAAGCCTTTGCGCAAGGACCGCTTCCTTGGTGTGTTTTAATCCTAAATCAAATGTGGCATCATAACGCTCGCTAACAAGAAAGCTGACTCCATCCCAGACAGACCCATACAAATTGAAGCAGTTACGTGGCATACTGTGCAGTGCATTCAAATAATTTCACTCTATAATAAAATTTTCCAGCTGCATTACTTTTATCAGCAATTGTTACTATGTGTCATACAATATGTCACACTCAAAAGGAATCTGGTTTTCTTCAGCGCAGTGATACTAGAAAAACTTCTTCAAAATACTGCTTTGCAATAGATAAGCCTTTTTCTCAGTTTGATTCAAGGACTGAGGCCAGTTACCCTAGCTGTAATGATTAAAGGTCTGTATTACATTAAACACTGTGTCAGGAGCTCCAGGAGCACAACCAGACAGTAATGTTTTCCTCATTTGGAAAGGAAACTGATCTCAGTTGACCTTCCTACCTAAGCAAGACTTTAAAATGGTTAACAGATTTGTTGAAAGTGACTGATAACAGAAAGTCTACAATTAAGATGATCTTCTTCAGAAAACTGTTTGCTATTCTGGCCCCAGTAATAAAGATTGTCATGTCAAATCAAGCTCTTGATTATTCTTGTATATTTTCCTGCATCATCACAGGTCCAAAAACAAACTGATGATAAAACAGTTTTGTTAAGTAAAATAAATTTCATTGGATAATTCATGCCTCTAGTCCCTCCCCTCTCCACAACCCTAACACACAGATGCTGTCTTTTTCCATACTCAATAATTTAGAAAGCACAAACTTTGTGGGTGATTATATTTTCATCTTGGGAAAGAAATAATTAAAGACTGACTGTACTTTTAAAATTGTTGTGCTTGATTCTGTAACCAGCCCTTCTAAACTTCTCAAAGGAGCATTCTTACAGAACCAAATAAGCTTTCATAAGCAGGAATTTGGACGACTGGGCTTTACTAGATGAATAATTTTCACATGTGTGTTAAGCTCTATTCCTCTGGTTATCCATCCATACGTTATGTGTGTTGTCTTTACAATGGTTTCTACTTAGTGGTCATTTCGACATGAAAATAAGGATATTTCTGAGGAAATCAGTGGTCAAGTTTCTATGAAAAATCTTCAGATTCAAAATGAAAATCAGAGATTTGCAATGGACATTGCATTAATGGCACAATAAGGCCACTATATTTCACCTGCATCTGCTTGCAAGAAATTATTTTGTGTGAGTACATATTATAAAAGTTCTTCATAGGTTAGTAAAATTCATATAGTTTTAAGAATATAGTTTTTACTGTAGCCTCCCAAAATAAAACCTGTTCTTTTGCAAGCAGAATTTCTGTATTCATGAACTTACTCTGATATGTAGTTTGCACAAGATACATAGAGCCTTTACACAAGCTAATGCAGCCTATTTTAAAAATAATTTTGAATAAAGTTTGTTATAAAATAGTTTGTGTAGGTATGTAATATACAGTTGAGTGATGAAGTAAATGAGAGAAACTTTCAGGGAAGATTCATCAGAAAAACTGAGGAGGATAACTGTTGGGGGCTCTTTTTTAGGAGCTTAAATTCTCTGGCATTTAGGTGGTTTTAGAGTTTTGGCTTTTTGCAAAGCTTTGTGCTAAACGTAGGAAAAGACGGAGTCTTTAAGGTTACATGCTTTTTTATTAGTTTTTATTTTACAATTTTTTTAGTGTCTAAAAGATGTTTGCTGCGGCTTGGACATTTGGTGATTCTTTCTGTCTTTGGGCTGTTTTTATCTTTTATATTAATTGCTACGTGTTTTTTATTTACTATTTTTTATTAATGTCTATTACTATTACTAAAAAGGTTATTTTTACTTTGACTTAATCTTTACTAACTACTTTGTGCTAACGTCACTGTAGAAATGGAGTGAGGGAACAAGAAGGAAGAAGAAAGAGACAACGCCCTAAATTCTCCATCTTGCCCCATTCACTTCAATGCCAAGAATCCCAAACCCACTGTTTTTTCACCCTGTGATATACTAAACTACTATTTTTACACTCTTGTGGCCTGCAATGCTTCCTGCAGTGCAAGAAGCCTCTCCCATGGACTGAAATCAAAGCCAGTGTCTCTCTGAGCTCTGGGCTGGGGTCCCAGACCCCCCTGCCCAGGTCCCTGACCCTCCAGGGCAACCAAAGGAAACCCCTGGACTCCAACAGATAACCTTCTTGAATACCTGTTTCCAAAACACTACAAATTACAATCTTCCGTAACTTGAAGTTACACTTCTGAGAAGAAGAAGAAGGGAAAAAAAAAAAAAAAAAGGAAAAAAAAAAAAAAAAAAGTACCAGAAAACAATGATACTAATGTTTTTCCTGTAACACTAATACATATGCTGTCATCTTAAGCTTATCTTTACATCTATTGAAATTGTACCAGAGGGGAAAATGTGGTTTGGAAAAGTTATTTCATTTGCTGTTTTGCAAAAATCAGGAGAGGTAAAGAAATATTAGTAATTAACATTTTCTACGGTATATTTGTTCATTTAGTGGCTCATAAACTTCCAGACAAGAAGAACTGCATCAGAAACTCGTGGATCTGTTGTAATCTCCCTTTTGTATGTGGAGGGAAAATAATTCAAATTACTTTCAGTAGGAAGAATTGCTTACACATTTTTCTACAAACTTCCATCACCCTGTATGCAGTGGTACTGTGATCAAATTCATCATCTGGTCATAACTTCACCAGCTCTTGGAATCATAGTCTAAACTTTACATGACTGCAATGGTTTGGGTTTGGTTGGTTGTGTTTTTTGTTTGGTTTGGTGTTTTTTTTTTGTTTTGTTTTTTTTTTTTTTTTTTTTTTTGTTTTGTTTTGTGTTTTTTTTTTTGTTTTTTTTTTGTTTGTTTGGTGGTTTTTTTTTTTTTTGTTTTGTTTTTTTTTTTAATTTTTTTTTATTATTCCTGAGTGAAGGAGATTATGTGTAAATCAGCCCTTTAAGGAATCCATAGTTATTGCAGAAGTTTTTTGTCCCATTATTCCAATGCAATAACCTCCCTGCTGTTTCTTTAAACATTGGAAATAATTTTAGTTCTTTTTCAGTAATTGGAAACTTATGCAATTTTGTGGCTTAATATTGCATATGTAAATATAGACTAATTGAAATTTCCAACTAATAAATGTTCCTAATATAATATTCATAAATGCAGTATATTTCACACAAATATTTGGCTGCGTATGAGACATCTGAATTAAATTTTGCTTTGAATAATAATAATAATAAAAAAGCCTTCATTTTATTGAATTAGGCTTAAAATGTCATCCTAGACTTGGAAAAAATGTATTCATACAGAAAGATTATGACAAATATCAGAAGATGCATAATCATATTGCAATTCTTCCGTCTTGTTAATGATTTATACCATAAAAGTTTACCTCTGGATAAGAAACTGCAATGATTGGTGGTGGCAAAACAGAATCATATTTTTCATGCCAATGTTTCTAATTTTGTCTGTGTTTCATGGCTATCTTTTCCATTTAAAGTTATGTTCTCAGCTTGATCATGGTATATGCTGCTCGCAGGTTCTAAAATGCAGCAGGTATGGCATGGCACCAGTAAATTTGATAGTCAAAATAAGAATTATTTAAAAATAGGAACATAACCTCATGAAACTGTAAGTCCACTGCATTTCTTGTACAGTGTACACTTGGGAAGAAACACTGTTTCATGGCAACCATCAGGCTGCTTTATCAATAAGCAGAAAAAGACACTAACACTCTAAACACAAACGTGCCCACCTTATCACTGAAAACAGCCTTTCCACCACTGCCCACAGGCAGTTGGTAACTGCAGGTGTCTTCTCCACAGTGGCAGCCCCAGGTGACAGAGGTCAGAGAGAGTTTTCTGTAAAAGTACTAGTAAGTACTGAAAATAGTATGAAATACCTTGGTGAATAAGACATTAATCAGACAGCTGAAATGGTGAATGGGGTTGAAGAACTAAAATGAGTATAAAGTGGAGTCATATTTGTATCAATAGTGTTTACTCTACAGCAAAATTACAACTGTGGCGCACTTTTATCCATGTATCCTGGTTGTTTCTCATGTCAAAGTAGCCTGCTAATGTGTTGAAAGGTAATACAGATCCTCTAGTATGAATGTAATTACAAAAAATATCTAGAGACTTGCTAGTCATCTTGAAAGCTCACGTGTGAACCAAAAGCATATGGTTTTATAAAATCTCTCTTTATTCTCTGAATGGGTTACAGTATTTGATGAGTAGGTACTTTTAGCGAGCTAGCCTTTGACATCTCACTGGGAGGCGCAACATGGCCATCTGTGAGTTTGCAGTGGCACAATACTTTTGGTCATATACCCACTGGTGTTTCTTCCCCATAGCCATCAAAAAAGTGGTGAAGAATGATTTCTCCTTTCTCTGAGACACTTTCTATGATTGAATTCTCTCAATTGGATCTGTTGCTGGCTCTCAGGTCACAGAAAAAAATTAGACTTACATCTGTACAGACACAAGGATTGTGTCTCTGGACACAAACCTTTTTCACATCCTTCTTCCCAAATAGCCTGACTTTTTTTCTCCTTAGTGCACATGGCTTTGAGATGTCAGCTATCTGCCAAAAGCTGAAGATTTGCCCAAGCTGACTTTGGCTAACAAATTAGCCAGCATGTGTTTCTACTATGTATGCTATTGGCTTAATTAGGTTTAATTAACAAGTGCTTATGACTGTTGTAGTGGACAATGGCTATCTAGCAAAGGCTTACATATTGGCAACATATGGTATTTTGGTAAACGATTGTCAGAACAACTATAATGAAGCCTTTAAAAGAGCTTGTTCAGTTCAGAACACTGAACTTGGAACACTAAAAATGTTTTTTAAATGTCTGCACAGTTCTTACTTCTTTGAAAATGGGCCTGGTGCTTCTTTCAGCATGTTGTGATGTAAAGAGATGAGAATTGGGGGGAAGAAACTGTAATAATATTACATTATTTCAGCAAAATCTTGCATTTATAAAACAGTAGAGGTACCTGGAAGCATAATAGTATTATTGAAAAACAGCATCATTTAGAAAACATGCTAAAATTCCTTGTTTGTATCCTAGCACAGTTACACCCTAGACTTTATAGTGATAAACCAAGAAACAGAATCTCCATTTCAAAAGACACAGAAATTTAGCATTAGCTTTGAGTAACTTGTAAAGCAGGATACAATTAGAAATGTATATACTCATGGACTCTATACAAGCACAGACACTAACAGTAGTTAAAAAGATTTGCCACAAAAATTTATCTAAGAGAAAAAATTGGCAAATCCCACATAATAAAAGATGCTGGTATAAGCAAACATGGACTTTGCAATATAATGCTTTTTAATAGGATTGGCAAGTAAAAGCACAAATTCTGAACAATAGTTTGCCATTAAAGTTAATCTTCTGATCCAGGGTCGATGCTGACAGGATTTCTATCTGGATTTTAGCTAGGAGCTCATTGGCAGTTTAACCACCTCTGAATAAAAATGTTTATTCTTTCATAGAATTATCTTGACTTTTGCTGGAAACAAAGCTCTTTCCTTTTATTACTTCTTTGAATTCTTGTTTTCAGGCCTGTACTTGCAAACCAACACTGGAAAAAACAGCCACACCAGTCCTGGAATCCTTTTGGCATAAAGTGGCATGCAAACTGAATTTACAGGCTTCTAAGAGGTTGCCTTATAAATGGAAATTTCCAGGACAAAATTTTCATTCTGAATTAGTGTTCTCAGCATCTCAGCATCATTTGGGTTTATATTGTATTTCATTTATATTGTATTTCATTTTATATTGGGGTTTGTAATGGTTTCTTCTGTACCACCCCATTCCCTTGGAAAATGTATCACGAGGTTTGTCCCTGCTCCTTCTCCCCGCCCATCCTCCCACATTGGAATGTAACGCAACTCTGTTCCACTCCCACCTTATCCCTGATTGGGTAGCGGCTTGTCCCTGCCTTTAACCTCTTGGCCCTGGGTAAAAGCCCTGGGACCACTTGGAAATCTCTCTGGCTTTTGGGACCAGGACAGGGACGGGAACTGGTCTGGGCTCCTGACCCTGCGGGGGCAGGAGCAGAGACTGAATAAAGCCTTGATTCCCTCTGGACCAAGGGCAGACTCTTTCCTTTTGCCAGCAACGGACACCTGCTCCCTCTAAAGGAAAAGTTTCCGGCTCTCTGGGATCTTTAAGGCCCTGAAGGGAAAATTCCTTCTAGTGTGGTTTCCCTCTCAAGCTAGCTGAGGCAAAAACGGAGCAGGGGCTCCGAGGGAGAGAGAGCCACATCAAGCATCAATCCCATATCTAATATTACTGAGGGGACTCTACACCACTCCCTTCCCCACCCCTCAGATAAAGAATGATAGATCTCTTGTTGGTAGGCAGCTTTCATAGCTCCTTTTTCCCTGGAGGAATAAGGACCAGGAGGTTTTCCTATACCACCTCATGCTATTGCCAGGCATGGGGGAAAGGGAATCTCTTCCTGGGAGAAGGGTCGCTCTGGTTGAGTAAATGTGGCAAAGGGAACACAGGAGGACCCCACTTCCAAGTAACCTTAGGCAGATCGTTCACCTATCCTGTAGATTTCATTATTGTTTGTGCTGTTGTTACTGGTCCCTTTCTTATCTCATTGCTGTTTCCAGTAAATTGGTCTTGTTTCAAACCATGATCTTTACCTTTTGTGTTACCAGTTCTCCTCTTCAGTATGTCAAGGGAGAAGGGGAAACGAAGAGGGGGAGAGAGTCGAGAGAGATTGAGAGGGAGAGAGATGTAGGAACATGTCTTGGTTTGAAAAGACAGGTGTCTGCTAAGGAGAGGCAGGCCTCTCCAGGAAATGAGGAATTCAAATCCTTCTCTCCATGTTATTATATTTTGGAAGATTAAAAAAAAAAAAACAAAAAAAAAAACACAAAAACTTTTCAGTCAGAGCTATGGGGAAAAGGAATAACAGTCCTTCACTAGTAAATATAATAGGACAGACAAAAAAAACCCAACAGCAATTATAACAATAGTAGAACAGAACCAAGAACCCCGAGGACAAACGGTGGAAGCTCTGGCGCTGATGGCTGGAAGCCGGGCGCGGTGGACTGTCCTCCGCAGGCACGGGGTGTCCTGGCAGGCAGAGGTGGCAGTGCCGGAAAAGCCGCAGCGGCTGGACCCGGGCTGACCCAAAATCCAGCAGGACAGCGAAGAAAACTCCGAATTCCTGGGTGCTCCAACAGACGGTAGAATTCCCAGGGCCAGACCCCTCCGTTACCCGTGGACTCCAGCAGCCAGCAGTGGCCCGATTGGTGTTCCCCCTGGAAGAAGAGACCCGCGAGACCCCCCCCCACCCTCAGCTCTCTCCGGGAGCTTTTCTCCCTCCCCCAAACTAAGTTATCAGTTTCTTTTGTCCAGGTTAAGCACTCAGCATTTAGTCTCCTAGCAACTTGGGAGGGGGAAAAAATTCTACAGTAAACTTAACCCTCAACAGAACACCATTCGTAAACCACTACAGAGACAAATAAAATATAACCGTTTTAAGGGACTGCATCGTTCAGGGCTGTTATAGTCAGCTAATCCAAAGCTGAAGTGTGGAAAAAGAACAGTCATGGGATAAGAAGTCCTGTGTGATCGCTTCTGTGGAAGTGTTTTATCAGTATAAACTCCCAGTATTTATAAAGAAATGTCACAAAACCTCTAAATCATTGATATTTAACCAAGACTGGTGGAACCATATGGCACTTCAGCTTCTTGTTCTAAGAAAATATTATAAAATACTTAGAGTGTGTAAAGGTTTTATAAATTTAGTTTTATAATGTTGGCAATATCAGCAGGAAAAAGGAGGAACTATTTTTGACTGATTGAATGCTATTACCTAAAGGCAGCTCATAGGACAAAGTGTATGAAAACTATCCACAGTTCTTCAGTATCTGAATGATTCACATGAAGTTTGCATATTCAAGGCAAATGCAGCCCCAGTATGACCCCACAGAAGTCAGTGATATTATATCTCTTACACTAAATTTGATTTCAGTATGTATTTCCTTGTTTAAACAAGTAGACAGATTGCTTGGTTCATACTGCAGTCATGAAAAATATAAACAAGCATATTAAGAAAATTGAACAATTTTTTTTGGAGGAGAGTATTTCTATCATTACCTTTGTTATTGGGCCTCCACATTTACTGTTAGTGAAATCCTGGAAGATCTGAGGCACCCAGAAAATGTGGACATCAGACAGGATTCCTCATCAAAGTTTTATGAATAGGCTTATAAAAAATTGCAGTCTCAAAATAAAACTTTGCTAATAATATGGTAGTCAGGAACAGCTCACCAGCTCTAAATACAACAACTCATTAGTTGGCCAGGGCCTATGTGAACAAGAAAAGTCTTTTGAGATATATTCTTATTTGTGGCAGGGTTAGATGCATCTTCCAAGAAATGCTGCTGTGATTACAAAATAATATTTCATTGGAAGATGCAGAAATACTAAGAGAGGTTGAAATGTAGCTAGGATCTTTTTAAATCCACCCCATGATTGGCAAAGTAGGATGAAATATGTATAAGAACTGTACTTGAAAACAACACTATAGCAACATTAGAGTGGAAATCCTTTTTGTTCAAAAAACTAAAGAAACTCCAAGTCAAGCTTCTCACTGAAAGCATGATCGTGTCCCTCATTACTTCTGAAGTACATGACTTCTTAAATTATTTATAATTGCCTAATATACACCAAGTGAAGTCTCATAACTTAATGATTGACAAAGAAAAAAAAGGTGTTCCTTCCTACCCCATAACTTGTGAACATTGTGTCATAAAGACCTTTAGCATATGCTGAAGCAAAGAAGGAAAAAATAAAGTATTCTTGTTGCCCTGAGATTTTAAGCCTTCTGATTGTTTGCATTTTTATAGTGGAATTTCTCACGGAATGTAACATAAACAAAGTGATTGTTTTCGCATTCCTCCTTGGAGGAGGGACAGTTGATGGACTTCTAGTTTGACCAGTGGTGTCGGAGAGGTGGCAACCTCATTCTCCAGTCCCTGGTCAATGTCCAAGGTCTATAAAAATCAAGGCTGAGAAAGAAAATGCCTTCTTTTTGCCCTGACAATAGACTGCGTGATTGTAGTTATTTTCATGTCCTCTAGCGATGTTGAGAACAGATTTGAAATTCTGATGACTGGTGCTCAACTGAAACAGGGCTATGCTGGAAAAACAGGGAATGAAATTCTACGGTGTCCTAGGTTACAATGTAAAATGTGCCCAAAGTATGTATTCTATCACCATCTACATGAAATGTTGTTGTGCACCACTGTTTCCCGTGCCCCCTCCCTCCAGACTATCTTCTGTTAATGGCCCATCAATACCGTCCTGCATGACTCATAGATAACTCTCCCCAGGAGCTATCTCTGTTTAATAGGCAATCAAGGACCCATTGCAAAAACTGATAAAAATGATATCAGTCCATTGTGAGATGCTCCGCCCAGGGGGAGGAGCCAAGCATTCCCACCTGGATATAATCGGGGCCTTGGGACAGCACAGGCAGCCTTACCCACTGGACTCCCAGAGGACAAGAGCTACCAGACCTTTCTGCAAGAACACTGCTTCAACAAGACCACTTCATCTGGACTGCCACCACCACGGTTTCAGGTTGTATTCTGACTCTGTCAGTGATCTTTTGTACCATTGCATGTGTTTTATTTTATTTTACTTTTTTTTTCCTCTCCTATTAAATTGTTTTTTCTGACTTGGAGTCTCTCGCTGGTTTTGCCTTCAAGCCAGCACATATATTTTGGCGCCCAACGTGGGGCAGGAGGTACTGAGAAAAGTCAGAATTACAATTTTGTAGTGAGGAAAAAAGAAACAGCTGTCCGCTATGATGCTCAACATGCTTTCATATATCTTATACCTAGCTCTCTACATTTTCCCACACATGGGGCAGTATTTGCCAGTCTTAATGCTCATGTGTAGACCAGGGTATGGTACCAGAATTGCTGTATTGGTCTATTATGTTTATTGTATGATAACCTCTGAGGCAATGAGCATCATTCGGAATATATACTCTATTTTGTGTTCTTGTCCTGGTCCAGAATGCTACATCTGGGCTCTCAATAATCGCACCCAGCCCCTGTGGGGAGGGGTAAAGAATGATTTTTTCCAGTCTTTTAGGTATGGCACAGGAGTTTTCAAAAGTATTGAGTTCTCTCTAGGTGCCAAGGACAGCATAATATTGTTGTTAGTTCTGCTTTGCCTTCTCTGCACGGTCTGCACCATGTTTAGAAATCAAACACTACATGGGGTGGTGCAGCGTCTCCTTGAGGAGGAGGGAAAAAGAAACAAATGCAAAACAACGGCATCCGTGTCTACACAAACTGTCGTAGAGGAAACAGTTTCTGCATCTACTCAGACCATCACAGAAGAGAAAGGAACCAAAAACAAAGCAACAGTTTCTGCATCTACTCAGACCATCACAAAGGAGAAAGGAACCAAAAACAAAGCAACAGTGTCAGTGTCTACACAAGCTGTCACAGAGGAGAAAGAAACCAAAAGTGCCATCAGCATCTCCACACAAACTGTCACCGAAGCAGAACAACCTAAACCAGTGGCAGTTGCCCCTGTTCAGAAGAAGAAATCAAAGAGCAAATCAGTCCGCATAATGACTGATGAGGATGTGGCAGGACCTTCGCACCCAGCAGAAGAGACAGAGCCAGAGATCATCACCCGCTCTCTATCCCTGGGTGAACTGCGTGACCTGCGGAGGGAATTCACCCGCCAGACAAACGAGTCCATCCTGACCTGGCTGCTCCGCATCTGGGACGCTGCAGCCAATGACACCATTCTGGATGGAAGTGAGGCCAGGCAACTGGGATCGCTGTCTCGGGATGTGGTCATTGACCAGGAGATCGGGAGAACCCAACAAACTCTCAGCCTCTGGCGGCGACTGCTAACAAGTGTGAGGAACAGATACCTTTGTAAAGAAGACCTCCAGGTGCACCAAGGAAAATGGAGCACAATGGAACAAGGTACCCGATGCCTGAGGGAATTGGCTGTGCTGGAGATCATTTTCTCAGAAGACGAGAGATTTCCTAAAAGCCCAGATGATGTCCAGTGCACATCGCAGATGTGGTTGAGATTTGCACGGCTTGGACCAGAGATGTACTCCCGTTACCTGGCAACGCTGCAATGGAGGGAAGGTGAGGACAAGGTGGGCGTCTTGGTCAATAAACTAAGAATTTACGAGGATACTGTCACCGCCCCATTTCGTACCCATGTCTCATCCGTGGAAACAAGGCTGGCTGAGCAAGTCCGGAGCTTGATTGAAGAGAGCCATCAGAAACTAAAAAAGGAACTTAAGGAAGAAATTTACCACATCTCGCCAGAACCAACAAGAGTCTCTGCCATTAGGAGCAAGTACCCACCAGCCAGGGAGAGAGCATACACTCCACGGGGTAACCTCTGGTCTTTTCTTCGGGAACATGGAGAAGACATGAGGAATTGGGATGGAAAACCCACCTCCTCCTTAGCAGCCCGGGTACGTGAACTGAAGAGAGAGACACCTACCACGAAGAGCTCATCTAGAGCCAACATTGCTCCAGTCTCAAAGGCACAGAACCCCAGACAGTATAAGAAGAATGATATGACTGATCCACTTGAAGGGACCTCAGGAACATATTTACAGGAAGAAAGCAACGTGTACCATGACCAGGAATAGGGGGGCCCTGCCTCTAGCCAGGTAGAGGAAAGGGACAATCAAATCTATTAGACTGTGTAGATCCAATAGCCTGGCACATCTGACCCACAAAAATATACGGCTTTGGTTGACACTGGTGCCCAATGTACCCTGATGCCATCAAGGTATGTAGGAACAGAATCCATTTCTATTTCTGGAGTGACAGGAGGGTCCCAGCAGCTGACTGTATTGGAGGCCGAAGTGAGTTTAACCGGGAATGGATGGCAAAAACACCCCATCGTGACTGGCCCAGAGGCCCCATGCATCCTTAGCATAGACTACCTCAGAAATGGATACTTCAAAGATCCAAAAAGATATCGCTGGGCTTTTGGGATAGCTGCTGTAGAGACAGAAGACATCAGACAACTGAGTACCTTGCCTGGTCTCTCAGATGACTCCTGTGCTGTAGGACTACTAAGAGTTGAAGAACAACAGGTACCAATCGCCACAACAACAGTACACCGACGGCAATACCGCACCGACAGAGACTCTGTGACTCCTATCCATGAGATGATTCGGAAACTGGAGAGCCAAGGAGTGGTCAGCAAGGCTCGTTCACCTTTCAACAGCCCTATATGGCCAGTGCGTAAGTCCAGTGGAGAATAGAGACTGACTGTGGATTACCGTGCTCTGAATGAAGTCACCCCACCACTAAGTGCTGCTGTGCCAGACATGTTGGAGCTTCAGTACGAGCTAGAGTCCAAGGCAGCAAAGTGGTATGCGACCATTGATATTGCCAATGCCTTCTTCTCCATTCCTTTGGCAGCAGAGTGCAGGGCCCAGTTTGCCTTCACCTGGAAGGGCATACAGTACACCTGGAACCGACTGCCCCAGGGGTGGAAACACAGCCCCACCATCTGCCATGGACTGATCCAGACTGCACTGGAAAAAGGTGAGGCTCCTGAACATTTACAGTACATTGATGACATCATTGTATGGGGGAACACAGCAGGGGAAGTCTTTGAGAAAGGAGAAAAGATCATCCAGATTCTGCTGAAAGCTGGTTTTGCCATTAAGCGAAGTAAAGTGAAGGGACCGGCCCAAGAAATCCAGTTCCTGGGAGTAAAGTGGCAAGATGGACGGCGGCAGATTCCCACTGAGGTCATCAATAAGATCATCGCCATGTCCCCACCGACCAGCAAGAAGGAGACACAAGCTTTCCTAGGCGCCATAGGTTTCTGGAGGATGCACATTCCTGAGTACAGCCAGATTGTGAGCCCTCTCTACCTGGTCACCCGCAAGAAGAACGATTTCCACTGGGGCCCTGAACAGCAGCAAGCCTTTGCCCAGATCAAGCAGGAGATCGCTCATGCAGTAGCCCTTGGCCCAGTGAGGACGAGACCAGAGGTGAAGAACGTGCTCTACTCAGCAGCCGGGAACAATGGCCTGTCTTGGAGTCTTTGGCAGAAGGTGCCTGGGGAGACTCGGGGCCGACCACTGGGATTCTGGAGCCGAAGCTACAGAGGATCTGAAGCCAACTACACTCCCACAGAGAAGGAAATCTTAGCCGCCTATGAAGGACTTCAAGCTGCCTCAGAAGTAATTGGCACTGAAACGCAGCTGCTTTTGGCACCTCGACTACCAGTGCTGGGATGGATGTTCAAGGGAAAGGTTCCTTCCACGCATCATGCCACTGACACCACATGGAGCAAATAGATTGCCCTCATCACACAGCGCGCCCGTATTGGAAACCCGAATCGCCCTGGGATTCTAGAAATTATAACTAACTGGCCTGAAGGTGAGACTTTTGGACTATCTTTTGAAGAAGAGGAAGAACAAGTGACACGTGCCGAGGAAGCCCCACCGTATAACGAGCTACCAGAGACTGAAAGACAATATGCCCTTTTCACTGACGGTTCCTGTCGAATTGTAGGCGCTAACCGGAAATGGAAGGCTGCAGTATGGAGCCCCACACGACAAGTTGCACAAGCTACTGAAGGACAAGGTGGATCAAGTCAAATTGCAGAACTTAAAGCCATCCAGCTAGCTTTAGATATTGCCGAACGAGAGAAGTGGCCAAGACTCTATCTCTACACCGACTCGTGGATAGTAGCTAATGCTCTGTGGGGATGGCTGAACCGCTGGAAAAAGGCCAATTGGCAGCGCAGAGGGAAACCCATCTGGGCTGCTGAGATTTGGCAAGACATCGCCGCCCGAGTAGAGAAGCTGACCGTTAAGGTTCGACACGTGGACGCACATGTGTCCAAGAGTCAGGCTAATGAAGAGCATCACAACAACGAGCAGGTGGACAAAGCCGCCAAGGTGAAAGTATCACAGGTGGATCTAGACTGGCAACACAAGGGAGAAGTATTCTTAGCCCGTTGGGCCCATGATGCATCTGGTCATCAGGGGAGAGATGCAACATACCGATGGGCCCGTGACCGAGGGGTGGACCTTACTATGGACAACATCTCACAGGTCATCCACAACTGTGAGACCTGCGCTGCAATCAAACAGGCCAAGCGGGTAAAGCCTCTGTAGTACGGTGGACGATGGTTGAAGTACAGGTATGGGGAGGCCTGGCAGATTGACTACATCACCCTTCCCCAAACCCGCCAAGGCAAGCGCTATGTGCTAACTATGGTGGAAGCCACCACTGGATGGTTAGAGACCTACCCTGTACCTCATGCTACTGCTCGGAATACTATCTTAGGCCTTGAAAAGCAGGTCTTGTGGAGACATGGCACTCCTGAGAGAATCGAGTCAGACAATGGGACCCATTTCAAGAACGGCCTTATAAACACCTGGGCTAGAGAACATGGCATTGAATGGATATATCACATCCCTTATCATGCACCAGCTGCCGGGAAAGTTGAAAGGTGCAATGGGTTACTTAAGACTACCCTGAAGGCGCTCGGTGGGGGGACTTTCAAAAATTGGGAACTGAACTTAGCAAAGGCCACCTGGATGGTCAACACTCGAAGGTCAATCAATCGAGCTGGTCCTGCCCAGTCTGAACCCTTGCACACAGTGGATGGAGATAAAGTCCCTGTGGTACACATGAAAGGCATCTTAGGAAAAACTGTTTGGATTAATCCCACATCAAGCAAAGGCAGACCCATCCGTGGGATTGTTTTTGCTCAAGGACCTGGTTCCACTTGGTAGGTAATGCAGAAAGATGGAGAAACCCGTTGTGTACCACAGGGAGACCTAATTTTAAGTAAGAACTGAGTGTAAGGTTTCATTCTGTATATGTGTATATTTATCTATCTAGCTGTAAGAATGTATTAATTTAGGTATAATGTAGATGGTCATAGAATAAGGGGTGGATTATGTCCTAGGTTACAATGTAAAATGTGCCCAAAGTATGTATTCTATCACCATCTACATGAAATGTTGTTGTGCACCACTGTTTCCCGTGCCCCCTCCCTCCAGACTATCTTCTGTTAATGGCCCATCAATACCGTCCTGCATGACTCATAGATAACTCTCCCCAGGAGCTATCTCTGTTTAATAGGCAATCAAGGACCCATTGCAAAAACTGATAAAAATGATATCAGTCCATTGTGAGATGCTCCGCCCAGGGGGAGGAGCCAAGCATTCCCACCTGGATATAATCGGGGCCTTGGGACAGCACAGGCAGCCTTACCCACTGGACTCCCAGAGGACAAGAGCTACCAGACCTTTCTGCAAGAACACTGCTTCAACAAGACCACTTCATCTGGACTGCCACCACCACGGTTTCAGGTTGTATTCTGACTCTGTCAGTGATCTTTTGTACCATTGCATGTGTTTTATTTTATTTTACTTTTTTTTTCCTCTCCTATTAAATTGTTTTTTCTGACTTGGAGTCTCTCGCTGGTTTTGCCTTCAAGCCAGCACATACGGTTTCTCTCTCCCCTCTATTCCACCAATGCACTTAAGAGACTTTGGCTTTCCCAGCTGTCTAAGGAAAGGGCTGTAATGGTTTTAATTTAATAAAACCAGGCAGAGACACCAATTAATGTAGGTGTTTTAGTATTTATTCTCTTTCTGTGGGAGGGAGAGACTAGGAGGAAAAAAACAAAGCAGGCTTAAGCTTAAAAATGAAGAAAATTAGTTTTATTAACACACACTAAAAGAATGATAAAAAAAGACCTGAGAAAAAGAGAACCTAAACTAAAACAGAGTGACACTTTAAAACACGCTCCTCTCCTCTTACAAACTATTAACTTTCTTATTAAGCAACATAGAAAGACACAACCTGAGATTTTCAGTTTCACTATTTAGGCATAATCACTCATTACTTAGGAGAAGAGTCTCTCTAAGTTTTTTTTTATGAAGATGTTTGCCACAAGACAAAAATAGTCCAGTGCTCCCAATGTCACACATATGATGCCGCCTGGAGTTTTCGCAGACTGTGATGTTCTATCAGCAAAGCTTCTCAGCGTATCTGGGGTACTATTTACGATTACTTCTTCTAGTCTAATATCATCTTTGTCTCAAAGGCTGAGACCTCCTTCTAGCCCAGGAGTGGGGGCTTTAAAGTTCTCAAATAAATCTCAATTACATTAGTCCTCAATTTTGATTAGAATTAGCATTCTACCCAACAACACTAAGATGCTGCAAAGAACAGTCCATTTCTCCACAGTTTACCTTAGAGAAGTCCGGTTGAAAATGTCCACTTCTTCAATCCTATTTCAATATCATTAGTTCTTTTAATCTAACTGACTTCATTTGGTATCTGTTCTACGTACCCTCTGTTTTCTTTCTTCTTTCTTTCAAAGAAGAATTGTGCTTTAAAAGCTCCATGTTGCTAGGAAAGAGTTAAATCTGCCCCGGCCTGCAAGGGACACATACAGGCCCTGGGCAGCAGGGGCTGAAGAAAATGCAAGGCTGTGCTGATGGAGGAAGCTGGTAGATGTCCTTTTTTCCACCCCTCGGTCTCATCCAAGGCAGCTCAGCTCAGAGATGTTATGAAGCTGCAGGTTTTCTTTCTCTGCTGCCAGTGGCGATTAAGCTGGGCCATGGCTTGGCCCCTTTCTGCTGTGGTCTGAGCACGTGGCCAGCACTGCCGAGCTGCAGTCGCTTTTCTTCCCTGCCGTGTCAGGGGAAAGGGGCTCAGCCAGCCAAGGCTGCTCCCTGTCTGGGCAGCGGCCCCCGGAGGCCCGGATGAGCCCAGCCCGGCTGAGCCCAGCCCGGCCGCCCGGAGGGGCAGCAAGGCCCGATCCAGGCCAGCCCGCCACCTCCGATGTTACCTCATGGCTGATTCTAAAGCGAGAGAGAGACCAATCAGCAGGAGAGTAGTCTTAGATATCCCCTCCAAAGTCGCATCGACATTTCCCATTGGTCAATCTAGCTGCCAATATCCTGGCCAGCTTTTTGATAGGTCCCTGTCCTCCCCCCCAAACCACTCCACAGTCATGGCAGGGAAGAACATTTCACATTTCTCTATAACCAGAAAATAAAATTGTGCCAACCCATGATAAGGGCTAATGTCCTTAGTGGTGGATGTAGATGCTCCTTGAAAGAAATATAGGCACTCAATCAAAAACCTGAGCAGTAGACTGAGATACAAATTAAGATGTCAAAGTGTTCTGAAGTTTTCCCATATCCAGGCTCAGGCGGATCTGTTTTCTCTCTGGGGTACTCCATAGGCCTCACCCTTCACTTGTGTGGTACCAGTAGCTGGAATACATAACACAAAACTGCATATTCATATATTGCATATAAGGTATTGTCTTGGTTTGAAAAGACAGGTATCTGCTAGGGAGAGGCGGGCCTCTCTAGGAATGGGGAATTCCAATCCCTTCCCTCTGTGTTATTATACTTTGGAAGATAAAAAGAAAACAAAAACAAAACAGAAAACCTAACTTTTTAGTTTGAGCTATGGGGAAAGGAATAACAGTCCTTTACTAGTAAATATAACAGGACAAACAAACAACAACAGCAATGATAACAACAATAATAATAAACAGAACCAAGAACCTCGAGGGGCTTTGTCTCACAAGTCCTGGGCAGTCTGATCTCTCGGGACCCCAAGAGCACCAAACCGAAATGGTGGAAACTCCGGGCTGATGGCTGGAAACGGTGGGGTGTCCCGGCAGGCAGGGGGTGTCCTGTCAGGCAAAGTGAGCAGTGCTGGAGAAGCCACGGTGGCTGGACCCGGGCTGACCCAGCTCCAGCAGTGCGGGCGAAGAGCTCCGAATTCCTGGGTGCTTTGGCAGATGATAGAATTCCCTGGACCGGACCCTCCATTAACAGTGGACTCCTCACGCAGTCAGCAGTCACCTGACTGTCCTCTACAGAAGACCAAGAAGAAAAAACCACCACCCTCAGCTCCCAGAGCCCCCGAGCCTTTCCCTCACCCCTAAACTAAGTGATCTACTTCTTTTGTATGGGTCAAGCACCCTTTAAGCATCAGTATTTAGTCTCCTGGCAATTTATGGGGGGAAAAATTCCACAGGAAAACTTAACCCCCAACAGGTATAAGCCCAAGGATTGTCTAAAGTCCCAAACCCCTACATGAACCTCAGCTCAGGCCATATCTCTACACAATTCAATAAGGTGTCACATTGCAGTATGAGTAAGGCTTAAATTTCACTTGAAGTGGTGGGAAGTGTAACTAAAAAAATATTGGAACAATTTTTAAATTCATAAAGCCTTTTAAATTAACCTTCTTCCTACATTCTTTAAAATCCCTGAAGCAATGGCCTTCATCTTAGCACAAGCATTACATTGCACAGAGCCAAGATTAGCCTTGTCATAGTGAAAAGTAGCAATCTGGCAGTCCTGGTAGAGTGTAACAGTGTTGCACTCAGAAAAGAAATTATTCATTTTAACTATGGAAAGCTACTCTCATGTCTAATACCATTACTGTGTTTAAAAGTAACTTTAATTGTTGTCACTTTCACTAGGAGATCAATGACATTTTTCCATGAGGAAGTAGGCGGTGACAAAATTGAAGGGGTGTGTACAATGACATTGAGATTTTGTCCCTCTCTTAAAAAGTCTCATTGCCTGCAGAAAATTGTTAGGAAAAAAAAAAAAATCTATATTTTTTCTAGTATCTGCCAGATAGTCATTCCCAGGTGTCAGCTTTCTGATTCAGAGCAATATATCCATTTGCCACTCCTCTTCTGAATGTGCCATACAGTAAGAAGAGCACTGTTGCTGACATGACCCTGATAGGCTGACATACAAACAAAATTAAAATTATGGTGTTCAGCCTCCCGCTCATTGCCAGAATGCCCTTATAAAGACACTACTCAGACTGGGTGTTTATGTTTACTATGGAAAGGAAACAAAAGGGTTTGCTCTATATGTCTTCCATGAGAGTATCCTCACATTTTCTCTAACATAAAGTGACTTCAAAAGTTGTTTTAAACAAGACGAAAAATAGGAACTACTTTCCTTTTATGCAGTGAGACAAATCAAAATTACAAAAGAGAAAAATCTCCTTAACATTCTTAAATTAGTACTTGTAGTTGTACAAACAATCAAAAGCATGTGTGTGCAGATAAAAAGTAATTATAGAAAGAGTAATGTATTATATTATTCATCAGATAGTTAATTTCCAACACAGCATCTGCTGCAGAAAAGCTAGTGTTAAAAAGCAATGACCTTTAGATGGGCAGAACTTTAGGCTCCATGCAGTAGCTGATCAACTACTCTAAAGTCATCGAAAGACCAAGTCAAAATAGACACAATTTCTTTTCTTCTCCTACTTCTTTCCCATTTTAAAATAATTGCACTCCTCCACAAAGCCTAATAAAGATAACTTCCTATAACTACACTATAGTTATAGCCTATAACTATAGTTATAGCCTATAGCCTATAACTTCCATTATAACTACACACTTTATGTTTTGCCACTGGATTTCATAATAATGGTTGATCTGGATGTCAATAGTGTTGTCAATTCAAGTAGAGCTTATTCAGCATTTCTTCATTATGTGCATTCCTGAACGGTCCATGACAATAAGATATGGAATTTTGGAATGCATTTGGTTTGTGCAGTTTGTGGAAAGGCAGAGCAAGCCTATCTCTCCCTTTTCTTATCCTACCTTTCATCTTTCACACTGATCAGATTTTATTTATTTGTTAAAAGAGAAAAAATATTCCAGGAAGGATGAATGCAAAGTCTAATTTCAGATTGTGAGTCTCTGTGAGTCCTGGGGGTTTTTTTGTGGCATTATGTTTATCAGAAAGGGATCCCAAGACTCACCTCAGTTCAATACAAAAAGGAGACATTAATGACTTTCTGTGAAAGGCACATAGAAGCACAATCACATGACCACAGATTTTACAGCATAACATGCCAATCATCCATGTAAGAATGTATTATTTTTACAGCATTAAAAAAATTCTATTTCTAGAAAACAACAAGGGAAACCAGTGGTGAGGAATGTTGTAATGCCTGCAAAATCTTCATAACCTCATTAATTAAAATATGAAAATATAAATTAATATAGGTAATCTCAAATTTAAGAAAAATTGATTATATGCAATTGAAATAGGCAAACAAGATGTTTCAGTAGTTCTTTCTAAATGGAATAAAAACCTGAGTTTCAATATTTAAATGAAAGTATTTTTAAAAATATGATTAGGAAAAATATCTAAGGTAAAGATGAGATTCATAAGGAAATTTTTATTTATTAAATTTTTATTATAAATCAAAGGATCTTCCAGTCCAAAAGACCTTCTTTTTCTTTAAGTAAATTGAACTTACTTAAAGTATCAATCAAAACTCTACTTAATATAACATAATGAAGTCCCATGCTGTAAAAGGGATACTCAGAACATAAAGGTGCACATGGGCAGTTAGTTTAACTAATAAATATGGAATTATCAAGACAGACAATTTAATCTTACTATTCATGTAAGGTTCTCTCATGGTATGACACAAATGGAAGCAGGGGATTCATTTAGTCCTTTTCTTCCATATTGACCTACAATCTTTTCTCATTTCCCTGAGCACTACCAAAGTTTCTTATTCCTCCTCTCCTCTCCTCTCCTCTCCTCTCCTCTCCTCTCCTCTCCTCTCCTCTCCTCTCCTCTCCTCTCCTCTCCTCTCCTCTCCTCTCCTCTCCTCTCCTCTCCTCTCCTCTCCTCTCCTCTCCTCTCCTCTCCTCTCCTCTCCTCTCCTCTCCTCTCCTCTCCTCTCCTCTCCTCTCCTCTCCCTCTCCTCTCCTCTCCTCTCCTCTCCTCTCCTCCTCCTCTCCTCTCCTCTCCTCTCCTCTCCTCTCCTCTCCTCTCCTCTCCTCTCCTCTCCCAACAAATATAAACAGAGAGAGATCATTACTAATAAAAAGTTTTGAGCAGAAAGGAAGATACTTCTTTCTGTATGAAGGCAGAGATTTTTAAAAACAGTGTTTACTTATAGAAGCATATTACTGGAAATGAGAGACAGGTAATTGTTTCACTCAGTGGTAAACATGAATTACTACTTTGTTTCCAAAGGAGTTTCACGCACCCTCTAAAAGCTGAATAGCATGTAAGGTGAAATGCAAGATTGAAAACATAGAAAAGCTTTTTGTTGATTTAAGCTCACTTGAGAAGACACAGAGACAACAGAGCCATGGGCTGATATGAGACATGCATGATGCAGGAACATTAGTCACGTAAATAAGGCCACCTGAAAGGATTAATAAGATAAATTATACCCTAGTTATCACCATCTGAAAATATGAAAGAAAATATTTTTTTTAAACATCAGATCACATGTTCCACAAACAAAGGATAAAAGTTGACAATCTAGATAATAACCCATGTTCTTATAGGTATGCTACTGGTTATAAAGGAATGCAGTCCATGCTCCAGGTTTTGCAGGAGCAGTCTTATGCCTGTTTGCCTGCTTGTGGATGTTTCTCTTTTAATTGAGATATAATTATTTTCCTTGCTCTAACAAACAGTTTAGGCCAGAAATTTCAGGTACAAAACCTCCAAATAATCAATTTTGCCTAGTCATAAGACTTGTTCTCCAGACTCTTTATCAGCTCCATTGCTCTTTCACGGACATGCTACAGCTCCTCCATGTCTCTTGTCATGAGGGGCCCAGAACTGAACACAGGATTCAAGGTGTGCCTTACTAGTGCCGTGTACAGGGGAATGAGCCCTTACTTAGTCCTGATGGCCACACTATGTTGGATGTAAGCTAGGAGCCTCATGTCATTGGCCTCAGCCCATGGATCTATTCCAGCCTACAGATTTCCTTCTTCCAGCGGATCAATACTCCTGACTGACTTGGAGTCAGCAGCAATCTGACAGATCTACCATAAGAAACCCAGGCTGTTTTTCTGCTTGCCACGTGCCTGAGTATATACTTGTCCTAGGTTACAATGTAAGATGTGCCCAAAGTATGTATTCAATCACCATCTACATGAGATGTTGAAGCTAGGCTGGGCAGTGTTTCCCTTGCCCCCTCCCTCCAGACTATCTTCTGTTAATGGCCCATCAATGCCCTGCTGCATGACTCATAGATAACTCCCTCCAGGAGCTATCTCTGTTTAATGGGCCATCAAGGACACATTGCAAGACTGATAAAATGATATCAGCCCATGGTGAGATGCTCCGCCCAGGGGGAGGAGCCAAGCATTCCCACCTGGATATAATCTGGGATTTGGGACAGCACAGGCAGCCTTACCCACTGGATTCCCAGAGGACAAGAGCTACCAGACCTTTCTGCAGGAACACTGCTTCGACAAGACCACTTCATCTGGACTGCTACCACCACCGTTTCAGGTTGTATTCTGACTCTGTCAGTGATCTTTTGTACTAGTGCATGTGTTTTGTTTTGTTTATTTTACTATTTTTCCCTCTCCTATCAAATTGTTTTTTCTGACTTGGAGTCTCTCACTGGTTTTGCTTTCAAGCCAGCACAATACTGCAGGAGCAGTATACAGTCTCCAGCACTATGAGAAATGTATCAATTATTTTTTATTTTAACCATGGACTTGACAACTTCCTGTTGAATTTCTACTTTATGAGGCCTGTCTACACAGTCTCCAGTTTCTCTTTAGGATTTACCTGCCCCCTCTGCACAAAGATCTTGTGTTGTGCCCTGTGTATTTATTTTCATATTGTATTTTATGTTATTTATTTTTGTTGTAATGGTTTGTTCTGTACTCTCCTGTTCTCCTGAAGAAATGTTATGTTCTGAGGTTTGTCCCTGTTCCTCTTCCCTGTCAATCCTCTCATATTCTTCCCAGTCCCCTCCTACGGGCCCTGTCTGTCATTTGATTGTTCCTCCTGACTTCTAGAGAGTTTGGGTAAGGACGTCAAGTGATAGGGCAGGAGCTGAGGAGGTTTCTCCCTTTATGTTCCCACTGGTTTCTTTAAATGGCCCTCCAACCCTGTTCCACTCCCACCTTGTCCCTCATTGGATGTTGGTTTGTCTCCTCCTTTAGCCCCTCTCCTGTATTTAGTCCCGGAGCTCACTGCCCTGGGGCTCAGCTGGAGAGGCTCCCTAAGGTTCAGGTGTCCCTGGGTGGGACTGAATAAACACCTTGGACTTTGCCCTCCAGCTGAGCCTGATTCCTCCCTCTGTCTTCAGCTAGGTCTCTCCCATGATAAGGGGAAAACCTCCTTGGCCGCTCCTCTGGTTCCCAAAATCCAGAGGAGTGTTCCCCATCTGATCGCAGTGTCAGAGGGTCAGAGCTAGCTTGGGTGGACGGAGTCATTGCTCCAAGAAGGCACTAAACCACAAACCTTTCTAAGTCTTCTTAAGAGGTGTTTACACCTTACAGGCAAGGCCTACAGCCACATGCCTCACATTGCCTATTCAGCCACCAACTATCTATGGATTTTGGGAATTTTTTT
The DNA here is from genome assembly GCF_015227805.2 of Hirundo rustica. NCBI lineage: Eukaryota > Metazoa > Chordata > Aves > Passeriformes > Hirundinidae > Hirundo > Hirundo rustica. The sequence goes on along the minus strand of NC_053488.1, from coordinate 37,551,486 downwards.
TTTTTTTTTTTTTTTTTTTTTTTCTTTCTTTCCATAGCCTTCTTTTTTGACAGCCACTGATTTGAAATATTCACAGAGATCTGCCCCCCGGGGGACTGGGAAGCATGCTTGTGACCAAAGTGAGGAACTAGGCACTTTGCTTTGTTGAGTCTCATACCACTGGCCCTGGCCCATTGGTCCAGCCTGTGCAGAACCTCTGCAGAGCCCTCTGATCTTCGGACAGATCAACACTCTTTTCCCATTTGGTGTCATCTGCAAACTGACTGAGAGTGCCCTTGATCCTCTTGTTCAGGTCATCACTAAAGGTATTAAACAGAACTGGCTTCAACACTCTGGAGCCCTGGGGAGCCCCACTACTGACTGGCTGTCAGCTGGATGTAACTCCATTCACCAGCACTCTGGGCTCAGTGTGTGGGCCATCCAGCCAGTTTTTATCCAGCAAAGAGCGCACTCACCCAAGACATGGGCTGCCTGTTCTACAGGAGAACACTGTGGGTCACAAAATCGAAAGCTTATTGAAGTCCAGGCAGACTGCATGCATAGCCTTCCCCTCACTTACTAGGCATGAATACAGCATGCTACGGAAGACGCATAATGTGCTTTCCCAGAAATACCTTACTTTGCTCTTTTGTTGCTTTTCAACGCTTCTTTCCTCTAATAATAAGAAGAGGGAAAAAAGAGTGAAAGACTTTTTTTTTTTTTTTTTTTTTTTTTTTTTTTTTTTTTTTTTTTTTTTTCCCTCCCCAAGTTTAAAGCAAGCAGATCTTTTTAACTGGAAACCTCGAACAATGGCAAAAAAAAAAATCTTCAAGAATATATGGAAGACCTAGAAGTAACCTGTGTTTCCAACTGAGATATTTATTTCCAGAAAACAGCCCATGAAATGCTGTAGATCTTTTAACAGTTTAATGTCCTTCTTGGCTACTGAACAGCAGATTTCACAACTTTTCTGTGCCACTAAGTCATTCCTGGGTATTTCCTCAAATCAATGTGCATCAATGGTTCTCACATACAATGATAACTCAAGGGAATATTAAAAAAAAATCAGACCACTTTAATAATAATTAAAAAAAAAAAGTTCTTTAGGAAAAGCAATATTTTTAAAAATAATTTTTCAATTATTTCAATAAGTGCTTTCAGCTTCATAATGTGCATATATGCTGGTAGGTATCATGGGAACAGGTTATAAAGAAGCAATAACATTACAAAGATGCAGAACTTCAATGTTATCAAATTGGATGCACTTGCAATTCTTTAACAAGCCATTGTGTTGGGTTTTGGTAGGGTTTTTAATTTGTTTTTGGTTTGATTGGTTGGTTGGTTGGGGTTTTGTTCAGTTTTTTGTTTGTGAGTTTTTTTTATTATTATTTTTAATAAAGAGAGTGAAAGTAGTTGATTTCTGAAAGAAAAGGAAGTAAATTTAAGGTAGCAGCAATAATATAGCGGGAAACACACTCAAGATTTTTGAATACTGAAAGCTGTGGCCATTTGTTAACCAATCTACTAATTCCAGTCAAGACTACTATAAAAAGGAAATATAATATGTAATTGACAGAGGGGCATCTTTTGCCCACCAAAAAGAATCAGACTTTCTTAGGGACAGACTAGGTCTTTGCTTTTCCTCAGTATACTACATTTCAGATGTTAGAAGCTAGATGAAGGACACCTGATAGAGGTTCAAAACTGTGTCATGGTAGGTATTGCGGAAGTGAAAGAAAATTTAGTCAGACTTCTACCACATAACAGCAACTCACAGCCACTGGGTTTTGTTCTTACTTAAGAAAGTCTTATTAATTCTCACTACATCACATGTCTAAGAAACCTGAGTCAAGATTTATAAAATGGCTAATATGAAAAAAAAAAAAAAAAAAAAATCCAGAAGTTATTTCTGTAAATAATGTAGGATCTGAACTACAGCATAAACAGAATCACATTAAATGAGTTTTACTATTATTTCAAACATACATATAAACATGTAGAAATGCCTGTGACTTGCTGTTTATGAGAAAGCTCAACATATTTGATTTAAAATGTAGATAGATTGATTTTTTTATACTTTCCATAGTTTTTATCATTTAAGTATAGATAAAACAGAGCTTTTTAGTATACACAAACCAAACCATGCATTCTGTATAGAAATGTCTGCTTATATTCCCCAAACTGCTATGACTTCCAGCAAAAGATTGTTTTAAAGTTATTTTTTGGCTAAAAATTAGGAGAAGCTCCACCAGAAAGAAGACATGGCTTATGACCACACATCATCAATGTAGCAGGTGGTGGGTAGCATGAAATCCATTTGTCTGCAGATATGGCTCCTTCCCTTTGGAGTTACTGCAGCTCTATCAGATCTAGATGTTTAAGAGCACAAAGCTGTGCTTCATGTTGCTTGGAGTTCTTCTCATAATGGATTTGTTGCTAAATCTCTGGGTACACCAGTTGCCTCTTATTATTTTTTCCAGTTGCACTTCTTTTCCCTCATGAATTTCTGAGTAAAATCCTCATATTTGACAAAAACAAATAACGAAAAGGTATCTTTGTAGTTACACCTGACTACACACCCCAAATTTTTCATGAAGTAGATGAAATTGGGCCAGTACAGAGGGACCTGCACAGAACTGTTCCGCGTCAAAAGCACTGTTATGCCGTTACCACGTGAAAGTATCTGATAATAGCATCCCCCTTGACACAAAGAGAAGGGAACCACTGGCAGTGGTCCTTTAAGAGGAATGTCAACACCACTCGCTTCTGAAAAAGCAAGCTTCTCCTCTTGGTGCACCTATTGGCTATCCCTATATTTTGTGGAAAGCTAAGACAGTGTTCCCAATGGCTGCTGTTGGTCCTCTCTCATGTTGGCACTTTATCTTGTCATGCTAGTTCCATTTTAGCAGTTTGCATTGATCAATAAAGTACAGTTACTATTCCTGTATTTCAGCAGTTGTAAATGGCAAATTAAAAATTCAACTACATGAAAAATTCAATATTTTGACAGTTGCTTTTTTTCCATTGGAGGTCTGAGTGTGCTCTTTGAAAATTATATTAATATATCATTAGTACCCAAGTATATTTCTTAAAGGTTGTTTTGTGGTTATTATAGCAAGTTCCCCATTGCAATTGGACTACTCCACCCTTACTCCAGAAGGGAAGTCAGTGTATTGCAAAACTACATGCAATCACAGAATATTTTTTATTGCAGAAGTGCTTCAAGTACCAGTTTTCACCAAAATACCCAGCATATGGTTGATAACAAACTCTAAATGAGATAGCATAGACAGTAGAAATGACCTAGCTGTGACCACTAATTGCAAAGCAGTTTTATGCCTCTTTGTTGTATTTTGGCATGCTTCCAGTTCCCTCTTAAATCTTTTCCACAACCAATATGAGCATAGATCCACATAATTTGAAGAAGAATCTTAAATAGGGTTTGTAGAGAACAGTTTGGTTACATGAATCTTTGTTTCTCAGCCTTAAAAGGACATCTTTGATGACATGAAGAAAAATATAAATATGCTTCTACAAAGACCACACAATAATCAGGTAATTGAATCTAAAACCTAGGCACTTTGCAAAATATTCCAAAGCAATTATTTAAAAAGTACTTTAAAAGAAGCACTCAGGGCTTTTTAGCCAACATTTTTATTGTATGCTAGTTGAAAGAGATGAAGCCCTAAAAATAAATTCTATGAGGTTTCTTTTAGGGGAAAAGAAAAATAAAAAGGGGTAAACTCCAACCTTGTTATCGTGACTGTTTCCCTCTAACCACTTTCAACACCTGTAGAACCCTAATACTTAATTTGCAAACTGCAGGCTTCTTCTTTTTGGAAGTAAAAGGAGAGGTCTTTTAGCATGGAGCTGTAGCTGGATCTTTGAGTTCTTACTGAACTGGAAAGAATCGCTAGACACATAACTAGCCCTATTCTCAGTGACAGAAGCCCCCTAGTTCTTCAGATATCCATGGATAAAAGGTTGGGTTTACAAATAGCAGAGAAATGACTGAGCCCAATGTACTTGCGCAAAATAATAATTTCTCTTGACTAAACCCTTTGTCTTAAAATACCTCTGACACAAGAATATTCAGCAGATTTATGTAAAAAAAATAGTTTTAAGTGGTAACACAACAACAGACACTTTGGTCTAGACTGACTAAAACAAAATTTTGAATTAGAATATTTTTAACATAACAAAAAAAGTTATTTGACTAATTTATTCTTTGCTTCACAGAAACATTCTGACTTCCCTTTAAAGTAAATGGGATGGACATCAAGCCAGCCTTTTTTTTTTTTTTTTTTTTTTTTTTTTCCAATCTGGAATTACAAGACTGGGTGAAACAGGATTTCATATTTGTGGCTGTTTTTACCCTGAAACCTGAGGGTATTACTTGCCATATTAATAAAAGAAGCCAACCAGTGATTATTTTGTGGGACCAAACCAACACCAGTATACAACGTGAAGGTGAAGTGGTGTAGGAATATTTGATTTATTGTCTCCAGCGTTTTTTCACAAAACCTGAGGACTACCTCACAGTGGAAGTTTTTGGATTCCCTTAGTGAACCACAGGCTCTTTCACTTTGTTGTGCATTAGCTGAAGAGCAAAATGTAACTTCTGGGTATGTCCTGTCGTGATTCTGAGTATGTCCTGCCATGTCCTGCAGGACACATCTTTTCCCCCTCTAACCAGTAAGTAGGCAGCAGGAGTAATTCAAATGGAAAAAGAGAGAATGGTGTGTGGGAAAGAATATCATGTTTTCCAAAAACAGTAATGCAGCAATGCAGATGTTTAAATTAAAATAGAAAATACAGGCTTATCACCATCCTATATGAGCTCCAACACTATACAAAAATCTTAGTTTGGTACTGAGTACAGCTTTTCTCTTTGTGACCAGAGCCAGTGTGAACCACACATAAGCTATCTACATGGTCTCACAGTTTGCCCTTTGTACCTAGACAAAGGTACAATCTATGCTCATGCTCTCCTTTAACCAGATGCAAGGATGAAGATAAGTTGACAGCTTGTTTGCTTCCTATCTATAAATGTAAAACTCAAGTCCTGCTATTTAATAAGCTAAAGAACAATGAATATATATCAACTAGAAAATCCTTTTCACCAAAGCACAATCAAAATCTTTCTGTAATTTCTTCTATTCTGCATAAATTGATCACAAATCCCAGTGGCTTTGTATCTTCATACTCATGAAGGATCTTTTGATCTGTGATGTATTTTTTTGTGTCAATGCATGTGAGTGTGCAATCTTGTGTATACAGAGAAAGAGAAAAAATGGAACAACAGTCTCATATTTAAAAACATGGGTATAAACCCCACCTGACTGAAACATATAGGCCCAGAAATGGAGTGACTTGTAAGAAAAAAAGCCACAAAATGTCTAAAGCACAACTTTGAATCAGTTAATATGGTGTCAGTTTTACAACTGAGTTTGCATGAAATAAAATCAAATCATTTAGTAAAAGGAAGAAACATATGTTACCTTATTTTTGTATAAAACTTTGGGAAGAAAGGAAACAGGAACTCAATTTGCAAGAAGAATGTTCCGTTTCCTTATGATGTGATAGAAAGTTAAGGTCTTTATTAAAAAAAGATAGAAAGTTAAGGGCTCTTAATTATAGAATTATTCCAGGAGCATTTTTCTTCTTAAGATCTCAACAGACATTTATTATTTAATTTAAATTATTCTTCACATATTTATTTTGGGGTAAAAAAAAAAAAAAAAAAAAATACATCTGTTTTCACAGCTATACACATTTTCAAACAGATGATCCAAATGAAGGTGATATTACTTCCAGCAGGCTGTTTGCACTTATCAATGTCATGCCAATACTTCAGTGCATTTTAACACTCTTTTTCAGGTGCCAGTTGCAATTTTCCATTTATACTAAGGAACAGAAGATATAAAATGCTGGAAGCAGAAGACCCAGCATTTCCTAGCATCTGATGCTCTTAAAAGGAACATTTTAAACTAGACTGTTAACATTATCATGGGTTGGCACAATTTTGTTTTCTAAATATAGAGAAATGCAAAATGTTTTTCCTTGCCCTAACCGTAGCATGGGCTGGGGGGGGGGGGGGGTGGGGGGGTGGGGGGGGGGAGGACAAGGACCTATCAAAAGCAGGCTGGGATATTGACAGCTAAGCTGACCAATGAGAACTGTCAGTGCGACTCTGGAAGGAACATTTAAAACTCACCTGCAGCTGACCACCCACTCTCTTGCTTCCCTGATCCGCCATGAAGTAACATTGTGGTCGGGGCTGGGTCAGGCCCTTCTGCCTCTGGGCAGCTGGGCCAGGCCTTGCCGAGCCCTCTGAGAACTGCTGCCTGCATGAAAGCAGCCTGGATAAAGTTTTTTTGCAGCTTGGTGATAGCTGTGAGCTGGACCGCCCTGGATAAGACCGAGGGGTGGCAAAAAGGACATTTGCCAGTTTCTTCTACCAGCCCAGCGCGTGCACATGGCCTTTGCAAGCCCAGGCAAAATTTAACTATTTCTTAGCAACACAGAACTTTTAAAGCACAATTTTTCCTTGAGAGAAAGAAGAAAGAAAAAAACAGAAGGTACATGGAACAGACACTGCATGAAGTCAGTTAGATGAGAAGTGAAAGAACTAATAATATTTGAATAGGATTGAAGAAGTGGACATTTTTTACCGGACTTTTCTAAGGTTAATTATGAAGAAATGAACTGTTCTTTGCAGCATCTTAGTATTATTTGGGTAGAATGATATTCTAATCAAAATTAAGGACTGATGGAATAGAGATTTATTTGGGAACTTTGAAACCCCCGCTCTTGGGTCAAAAAGGAGGTCTCAGCCCTTTGAGACAAAGATAATTTTAGATCAGAAGAAGTATTTGTAAATAATACCCCAGATACACTGAGAAGCTCTGCAGGTAGAACTGCAAAAACTCCAGGCGCAGCAGATCTGTGTCAAAGAGCATTTGACTGTTTTGTCTTATAGCAAAACTTCTTCATAAAAAGAACTCAGAAAGACTCTTCTCCTAAGTAATGAGTAGTTATGTCTAAGTGGTCAAACTGACTGAAAACCCTAAGTTGCGTTTTTTCTATGTTGTTCAATAAGAAAGTTAATAGTTTGTAAGAGGAAAGAAGCTTGTTTTTAAGTTTCATTCTGTTTTCATTTTTTTCCCCAGCTTTCTTTTTTTCTATTCTTTTAATGTGTGTTAATAAAACTATATTTTTGTTCATTTTTAAGCTTAAGCCTGCTTTGTTTATTTTTCTCCTAATCTCTCCCTCCCACAAAAATATTAACACTAAACTCCCTACATTAATTGGTGTTTCTGCCCGGTTTTATTAAATTAAAACCATTACAAACATATATTTTGAATAATTAAGGGGAAGGGGTCGGGGGAGAGGAGAGGAGAGGAGAGGAGAGGAGAGGAGAGGAGAGGAGAGGAGAGGAGAGGAGAGGAGAGGAGAGGAGAGGAGAGGAGAGGAGAGGAGAGGAGAGGAGAGGAGAGGAGAGGAGAGGAGAGGAGAGGAGAGGAGAGGAGAGGAGAGGATGAGGAGAGGAGAGGAGAGGAGAGGAGAGGAGAGGAGAGGAGAGGAGAGGAGAGGAGAGGAGAGGAGAGGAGAGGAGAGGAGAGGAGAGGAGAGGAGAGGAGAGGAGAGGAGAGGAGAGGAGAGGAGAGATTTCCCTTGCCGTCTTGAAAAGAATTGGTAAAAGTCTTCTTGTGTTGTCCCACCTTCAGAAGATTAATAATGTAACTCTTTCATTTAAGTAAAACACCTTATTCAAAAACAAAATATGGGCAATATAAAAATACTTATTTCAATGTATAATAATGATAAATGCTGCATGTGCACCTCTATTCCTGTACACCTTGTGCTGTTTACTCTATGCTTTTTTATATGGGTGAGATTTGCAAAATCTATTGCAAAATTATTTAAGATATAATGGTTTCACTTACGAGATTCAGTCTGTTCCCAAAGTACAATCTACTGCTGGTTTTAGGGCATAGACATTCTCCTGAGTTATGCTCTAGGGTCACATTGCATTGAGATTTTCTCCTGCATGGATACTACTTAACTTGGACAGCTGAGCATCTGAGCATGCGTAAGAACATTAACAGGCAGCAAAACTACAGCAGAAAATGTGAGAGGCTGGGTAGAAAATGTCTTACTACCAACTATTGAATATATAATAGTAAATTATGAGTATGTGCATACTTTTCATTGCACTCTGGCAGATAGATGGAAAATCATTGTGCAAAAGACACACACAAACCCAACCAAAGAACAACAAAAAACCCCAACAGTGACCTGAAACAACAAAACACAATCCCTCACTGACCTCACCATCCCCTCCACATCCAAGCAATGTTCAACATCCCACCTATATTGTGCTCATTAGCTCTCTTGTTTTCAAAAGGTATCCTCTAAGTGACTCTCGTTCCTCAACAAGCAGTATTAACTCTTCACCATGTTTTCTTTCAGCTAAATATTCAGATATTTGTACTGCTAATCATGATTATTCTACTGTCTGTGTAATTATGATGTGGTTTTCTGCAATTGAAGGTATATCAGTATTTTAGAGGCAGTAATATGCAAGTGGACTTGAACAGGATGGATCTATTCTTAATACCTTCATACCAACTTTTTACTGGGTGATGTCAATAATTATGAGCATACCAGCATATCAGAATAGATGGATGGTTCCAAGACATGCCTTCTTGATTGGATGCTTCATGTGGACATTCACTTGAGAACTAAGGAGACAATACACATTAGTGATAATTCTATGTGTATGTCAAATGGTGGAATTCATTTTTTTGTGTTTTGGAAAATGGATATATTCTATTAACAATCACAGTTGTCATTACATGTTAGCTCCTCGGGATCCAAACTAAGATTCCTGCACTGAATGTAGTGGAAGGGCAGTGTAAGTAGAAAAACAGAGAGGTGGACAGTGCTGGATGACTCAGATAGTTATTTTCTTTTTATACTGTGAGCAACTGTTAGTGCTTCCAATCCTGCCTGAAGTTCAATGGTGTTTTACTAAGGAAATTTCCACATTTGTTAAGAACTGCATCACACTGGTACTGAAATGTTCCCTCCTGATTTAACTCCTCTCCAGAGCTCTCCTCCCTATCACTACTATCACTATCCTTGTAAGCAACTTCTTTCACATAATTTCTCCACTTCTCATTGGATCCTAAAAGACAAATTTGTTAATTCCATTCCTGCAAGAATATGGGACCCCAGAGCTTTCAGAGCAGATTTAATGCCTTTTTGCCACCAGTGCTGGAAGAGCATCTCCACAGATGTTGCAGCCATAGCGCCCCAGCATATTACAGCATCTGTGTTATGAAGAGACAGCAGGACAGGACAATCTGAGGTCTGGAGTAGAAGCTTGATATAAGAGTAGCTCATACAGTGTTTATAACCTCAGTGGGCAAGACCCTCTTCTGAAGGACAGAGAGGCAGAAGTTTTACAGGAAACAGCTGTCAAACTCGCGCCAACTTTCAGCTGAATCTGCTTCCTAATGGCTGACAGAGAGCCATGGTTTCGCACACAATATTTCTGTACCACATCTGTAACTTTAAAGATTCCTAAAGACTACTGCTTTCATATGTGGAGAACAGATACTCTGGTAAAGGATAGGGCTTCATGTACCTAAGCAGCAGCAAGTTGCTGTTCCTAATCCTGAAATGCCAGAGCACTTGGAGTCATCTCTCCCTCTCAGACAATTCCCTTCTTTGTAAAATGAAACTTCCATCAGCCATTTCAACAAAGGTTTTGAAAACATCATTTTCACAAGACCATTTACCTCAATATTATTTCCCCTGTAATTTTAAGTCTAAGGGCCTCTGGTGATCTGTAGACTCTTTCTAATGTTATTGACAGCTTAAGGGGAAAAAACCTTCTATTAATCCTATCAAGAGACTATATATATGGAATCAAAAGAGGATGGAAAAGTTTTAGAATTTTGCCAGGCAAGGAAAAATAGTATAACACAACTAGTCCACTGAAGTGCAGTGATTAACTGTACATTTGTGGCAACCTTCCCTTTTAGATAGCTCCAGAAAAGGAGGATAAAGCTTCTACATTTGCATGAAATCATTAGTAAAAGCACATGTGTTTTGCATATGGATGTCACACACAACCTACTATTCTGTATGCATGGCCCTAATCTGGTGAAGTCTACACAAAGACATCTTTTTTCAAGCAAGTATTGTCATGGACTTCAAAGGGACTGTTTCCAGGAGTAAAACTTTGTCATGTGTGTGATGACAGGATCAGGGAGCTGGTATGATCATGCGCTCTCATTTACTGTACCAAATATACACACATTGCTCCTTTAGTTGTCACCTCCTGCAATGGAGGCCTCATTCTGCTGTGGGCTGAAGTGTGATACACTGGCAAGTGGTCTTTATTAGAAAGGTCATTGACATTGTCAAGCACCCTTTGAAAGGTGACATTGCACCTAGAAGGTTATCAGGCCAGAGCCATGAAGTCTGCAACAATTTCTCTGTCAATATTGTAAACAGGTAATACATCTGACCTCTTTTTGGACTTAACAAAACACAGATGATTAAAGTTCTTCTACTCCTCTTTCACCCTTCTGTCATCCATGTATACACTTTCCCAAGCTTTGTCTTGAAGTACCCTGCAGAAGTAGAGAAGTTGAGAAAGAGCTACTTTAATTATAAGTACCACAGTAATGAATTCAAGTACACTTATTTATTATAAAGGGCTTCCCCATCTGTCTCTAAAGCATGCTCAAAAATGCAGTGTATTTGATAAAACAAATGTTGAGAATTTAACACATTTTAGTTTTAAGCACTCCATTTTGGCTAGCTTTCTGTAAGATTGTACAACTGAATTTTGACTGAGGGAGCAGATTGGGGGTGGAGGGGGGAGTGTGTGTATGTGTGTGTGCGCGTGCGCGTGTACATGAGTGTGTGTGGTCTCTCTCTCTAATTTATTTGCACTTCAACCCACTGGGATCAAGCTGCAATCCCTGTAGGCGAAAGAAGATTAGGGAAAGCAACTGACTGTTTTTTCCCAGACACAGAAGGCAAAGCGACTTCTCAAGTACTGCAAGTTTTTCTGGCCACTGTACAAATTGTTCCTTAGTATGGAGAGTTTCCAAAAGACCTAATTAGCAACTCGCTACAAACATTTCTTTGCATTAGCTAATGATCCGGCTACACTTGTAAGCAAACAGTACCAACATATCTAATCAATGCAGAAAACCAACAGAATGCCTATTAAACATCTGGATGTAATTTTCTAGTTAGAACAAAATGAAAACATATGCAGGTTTCTTTCATCTATGCCTCAACAAAGGAATTGTTGATAAAAAAATATACTGGCCACTCAATGTGTCATTTTCATAAAGCTCGGTCATTTCTTTTCAAATGTTCCCAGTTTAATTTTTTTTTGGTTTCCTGCAATCTCTAATTTTACCATATTGTGTGAAGCCAAAGGGACTCCTTGGATCTGATCCTATTTGAGGTTTTACTGCTGCATGATCTGCTACTGACTTGGTGGGGTTTTTTGTTTTGTTTTGGTTTCGGGTTTTTTGGGTTTTGTTGTTGTCGTTGTTTGGGGTTTTTTTTGTTTCTTTTTTGTTTCTTTTTTTAAATTCAGCTCAGGGATTTTTTAAGGGTGAAGGAATGAGGGAAGTGAAAACACTCATGATGGTAAAATAACCTAGTGCAACTTTCTGAACATCCTTGCCTACAAAGAAAGCTACTAATTAAAAAGAAATCAAATAACTAAGAGGGTATGCAATGGCTATTAGCCAAAAGGCAGCAAATAATTAGAAATGTAATTGCTTTACCCTGCTCCCATCATTTGCACTTCACAAATAAATGAATATATTAGAAGTAATATTGTTTTGCATGCCCTTATAAAAATTATTATTCTTTCAACTGGATAGACAGCCACTACTATACCACATGTACTGTATGAATTCAGTATTATTTTCTATTTCACCTGCACCACACTGGCATTAAAAACAAACAAACCAAACCTTATACAAACAAACCAAATCCCCTATGCCCATTAACACATTCATCTTCTCTTTCAGTTGAAAATCTGGTGATCTGAAACTTTGAAAGCATAAACTCTACTGAATTATAAAAATGCTTCTTCCACTGACTAGCTCTTACTATATAGAGAGTAAAGAGTGCGACAAATCACACTAAATTGTTTACTGCCCACCACCTGCAGCTACCACTTAGTGATTAACATCATCTACATCTTTGTTTTATGTGCCAGTTTGCACAAAGTTAAAAAGCATTGCTCGTAAATAGTACTGTGAATAGTGAAGGGAAAAAAAATAATGAACAGTGCACTAAACAGAACATCATACAATACATAGTTTTGCTAAAGAATGGATTCTACATCTGAAACCCTTTCAGTATATTTAACCTACATTTTGGATCCAAGAGTGGTGTTTTTGTGTTGTTTTGTTTTGTTCATTGTTGTTGTTTTGTTTTGGTTTGTGTTTTTTAATTTTTTTTTTTTTTTTTCACTCAAAGCTCCAACTACTTCCAGTATGAATTTTCAGTACATAGCCAGTTTAGAATTAGGCCCTTGGCTTTATGAGGTAGGAAGACAACAGTAAAGTTTTTACAGTAAAAAACAACTGATTTCAAATAACAGAGTAATACAGTTGACTGGCAGAACAGTTGGGGGGGGTTAATACTGAAGGAAATATATTTACTTTTGAAACATGAGACAGACATTTAAAAACAAGTATTTTCAATCCAGTTGGAGAATTGTTTAGAATATATACAGCATGGTGGCAGAGTGATCTGGAACAAAATGCTACCTACTAGAATGCAACATGCTTAGCCATATTTTCCTGCCTTTCTGTGGTGTAAATAGTGAATATTGCCATGGAATGAGAATGTTCAGTTTCCTGGAATAAATCCAGATCTATACCAATCCAAGAAAAAGAATATTTTTTAATGCTTTGATGAGCCAATGATGAGCCAATGCATTATAAATTAGTTAAACATCAGATCACGTAATTATTCCTGCTATGTAATGGCAGTAGCTGTCATTTGCAAAAAATCCAGCACATTTGATTCTGTTTCTGCTTGTACAGCTCTTCTATCTCAAATATAATGGATAACATTCAAAATGCCATTAAGTGTCTGATTCCAGAATCAAAGAAGGTTAAAAGCACTTGCTAATAAGAACCAGAAAAACAGAGCTTTTCTCTTTCTGTTAAAACATGCCTTGGATGCTTTAATGTTGACAAATACAGGTAACAAGACATTTCAACTTTCATGTAGGAGAGCAGTTAAGAAAAAAAAAAAAACACAACAACCCTTTTGTTTATGTTCCAAAACACAGTGTTGTTTTAATGTCATATCTATCAATATCTCATTACCAGCTTGTGCCAGCAGGTTAAACAAAGTACAGCGAAAGTTAGGTAAGTGTAACATTATTATAGACTCCATAGATACTAGGTACACACACAAAGTATATAATCGTAATTTTTATGGCACCTTTCATCTGAAGACCCAAATACTTTAATAAGCATAAAGTAATTAAGCTTTCCATTGCCATGAAGAGAGCAGTGAGTTGGCTCATCCAAGACAAGAAGGGAAAAGCTGGGAATAGAATGCAAGATTTTTAGCTTTGCTTGTGCAAGTGGAACACCAGACAAGTTTTCATTCCTGCCTTGGGAACCACAATCTATCAAAGCTCACTATCAAGGGTATTTTGCCTCATCTCTTAAAAACCATTAAAAGCCCCCATATTAATTTAAGCATTCCCCAGGATGTATGATAGGCACCATATACATAAACAGAAACACACATATATATGTACACCTATAGGTACAGACACCATTACATGCAGACATATACATGTACACAGACATGCATGGAACCATAGATCTGTCAGTGCTCACTGACAAAACTCTGCAGCCCTGGAATGAAATCCAAACTTTTCACTACAGAAGACTGAGACATTTTCACTCCCTTTTGTGTTGGATGTTTTTAAGTAAAACTGGGAATACAGAATATTCTGGGAATAATAATGGGAAATTATCACTCTGAAGGAATAAAGCTTTATGTTGATATTGCAAAACACTTAATTTCCTATAAAATTTTAAACATAGACTGATCTTTCTTTAAGATACAAGACGAAGCACAATACAATTCTAAGGGACCAATCTGTATCTAGTAAAGGTTAGTGGGGAATTATAAGAAAATACAGACTGTAACATGACCCACGTTTAAATAATGCAATTCAACATTCTAAGACCTCTTTTTAGGTAGCACACAAGTATATAACACCAGCAAAAGTGTGTCTTAAGGCACTGTTTTAAGTCCAAATGTATTTCACACTTCATTGTGGAATTCTGCTATTCAATAAGGTGCTTTCGAACAGAGAATATGTTTTGAAGTTTATTTGCCACTGCAAGCTATGTCACCATTTGTCATCTCCTCAGCAAGCACACACAGTCTGTGGAATTTGTTTGACCCTCATCTATCTCAAGTGGGCCTATAAACCAAAGTTATTGACAGCTTTCCTCTATCAGACCCCTCTTAAAAAGAAGCCCGTTTCCCCCAAAGGGCAACTTCCGTCTGAGAGAGGGTCACTCCAAGCAGCACAGCAGTTGGCGTGTCCTGAGCCGCGCAAGCAGGCGGGAGGGCTTAGCCTTCCTCTCGGCGTTTTCTGTGTCGCGCTGTCAGCAGGTGCCACGGCCCGGCCGCTGTCGTACGGCGAACGAGGCGGGGCCGTGCGCCCGACACGCCCGCCGTGGTACTAGCACGCATCGCCGTGCGGCGCGGAACGCTGTGCGGGTCAGTGCCGGGGCGCGGAGCGGGCAATGCCGAGACGCGCCGCGGGGCAGTGCCCGTAGGACGCGCCGTGAGGCGCTGCCCGCCCGGGACGCCACCGCCCCGCGCCCGCGGCGGAGCGCGCGCAGGCGCCGCGCGCCCGCTGCCGCAGCCCCGCCCGCCGGCGCAGCAGCCCCACGTTACTTTGATGGACAGCTCGGCCTCCCCGCTCTCCTTCCCGCCGACCTTCCCCGCCCCCCCGCGGCGCCGCGCGCCCCGCGCCCTCCCATTGGCCAGCTCCGAGCGCTCCCGCCGCTCCTCCGCAAAAACGCTTCCCAGCGAAAGCCGAGGGGCGGCGCGACTCCGGCTCTCTCCATTGGCCAGCGAGGCCGGGGCGCGTCACGGGCCCACGTTGGCTGCGGGGCCAGCGATTGGGCGGCCGCCTCCCCCCCCCCCTCGCGCGGCGGCGTGGGCGGGGCCTCGCGGCTGGTTAGCCGGCGGAGTGTGAAACCGCGTGCTAATGTAAGCGGCGCGGGCGAGCTCGGCGAGTCCAGCTCGGCCACGGCCGCGCTCAGGTCCCGCCGAGCGCCGCCCGCCAGGCCGCCGCCTCGGCTTCCCCTGCCCCTTGGCCAGCGCGGAGGGGACGGGGCAAAGGAAGCCGGTGGTGTTCCCGTCCGCTCGGGTTCGGATTTTTCAGCTGGAGAGAACTTTATCCTGGGTCGACGAGCAGCAGCGGGCCACCGCGGAGGAGAGCGAGGATGGGGATGATGCTGCTGCTGATGTCGCCGCCATGTATCGCGCTCGGGGGGCTCTGGTGAGACGCGCAGCTCCCCAGATACGCGCCCGCCTGTGGGAGGCTGTAGTGGTGCCGTTGCACGAAGGAGCTTTCCGTGTGATTTAAACCTCAAACGGACGCTTTCATTTTAATCCTCCTCAACGGGGCTGGTTGTTTGGACGCTAAGGCCAACGAACATATTGAGGGGTGTGCTTTCCTATTGTCCTAGGGACTTCTCTGCAACTAACGGAAGAGTCTGTGCTTTGTGTGTGGTACCCTTTCCTCTGCCCTCCAGCGTTTCGTGCATGTTCTATTGGAGTTGCTCCGATCGGGGACGGCTGTGCAAGAGCCTCCGCCCGCCTCCTCCCTCCTCCTCCTGCCTTCCTCCCTTGTTCATCGCTCTGTGTCTTGCCGGTGGTTTGGCCCCTGCGCCTACGCTTGGGAGCAACGCGTCCCTCCCTGGAGACTTTCTTTCGCCCCCTCGGCTTGCGACGGTCCCGCCGCGGACACTACGACCCGCTCGCTCAGCCTGGATTTTCCCCTTTTGACAACGCGGAGAAGTGGAGAGAGGAGTCACCTCCGCTCGGGGTTTCCGGCCTTACAATCGCATCGACCACTTGCGAGTCCGTGAAGGGGATTATTTGCTCCAACTGAGGGGCGGCTGTTGCCTTCCCCCCTGCGCCCCGTCGGGTCCCGTCCCGCCGCGGCCGGGCGTTGCGGGCGCCGCCCGCCGGTCGAAGCGCCGGCGAAGGACCGCGGAGCGCTGGTAACCGTCCCAAGCTCAGCCCGTCCGCCTTTCCCGGCCACCTTCAGCCCTCCTTGAAACGACAGCAACAAAGGCCGCCGCGGCTGGGGGATGTCCCCGCGGCGGGGGCACTGAGTCGCACTTCGCCCCGCTGCTGCCCGCGGCGGGTGTCGCCGCTCCTGTCCCCTTGCCGCATCGGGTGTGAAGCCGGGGCAGGGCGGGGAGTCTCGTCGCGAGAACCGCGCTGAGAGGGAGACCTGCCGCGGCTGGAGCCATGTTCCCCCAGAGCCGGCACCCGGTAAGTACGGCTTGGGCCCCGGGTTGCGGGGCGAGGGCCGGGCGGGCCGAGGGCCGGGCGGGCCGGAGCGCACCTCCGGCTCCCTTGCTCGGCTGGACCTGGGGGGCGGGAGAGGAAGGCGCCCTTCAGTTCATTCCCTCCGGAGAGGCTCATCCTGCCTGCCGGGGCGGCCTCCTCGACTTTTTCTTGCGTGGGCAACTTACTTGCCTTGGGAAGGGCGGCGGGGGTTCGCCTCCGCTCCAGGCAGCATCCGCCGAACACAGCTCCCGCAATGTGCCAGGCTGTACCACCGCGACGGGGGTCGGCGGGGAGGAGCCGGCACGCCCCGCTTTCGTGTAGATCGGTGGCGGCAGGAGCGGGTGGGTCGGGGCCGGAGCGCGGTTAACCTCGACCCTACCGCAGATGAGGGACGGGAAGGTGGGTAACAAGTGCGCGGCGCCCCGGGGCGGGGGCAGACCGGGCCGGGCGCTCTCTCCATCCCTCCGGCCCGGCCGCGATGGGCAGCGCCGCCTCCTTTTCCCCGCGGGGCGGCCGGGCAGTGTCTGAACGTGCATCTCTCTCCCGTGCCGCCACCGCGCCAGACCCCGCACCAGGCTGCGGGCCAGCCTTTCAAATTCACCATTCCGGAGTCGCTGGACCGCATCAAAGAAGAGTTCCAGTTCCTCCAGGCGCAGTACCACAGGTGAGCGCCGGCGGGCCGCCCCGGGACCAGGGACTACGGCGCGGTCCCCGTCCGGGCGCGGGGGGCTGCACCGAACGGGCGCGTCCAGGCGGTGGCGTGCGGCGTCGCGGCAGAGCCCCGCCGGGGGACCCCGACGCGCCGGTGAGGGGAGCGCGGGCAGCCCCGGCCCGCGCCCGGCGGGGGCTTCCGGGTGGACGGGGCGCGTACAGGGAGACCTGCCCGCCCTGCCCTGCCCCGCCCCGCCCTGCCCTGCGGGGGCCTGTGCTCCCCGGGCAGCTGCGAAAGCTGAACTGTCGAAACTGGAGCGTTCGGCGCCTCTGTGCATTTGAAAAAACACAGTGTGTCTTGGGAGCCCGTATGTGGAGGGGTCATCTCAGTATATCAAGAGAATACTTGTGCCAATTCTGTGGTACAGCGCGTTAAGGAGGCTGCTTCTCATGTTTGCTCGTTTGTGTGTGGTGTTAATGCAAAAGTTAATGAAACTCCAGTGTCCTGTGGTTAAGAGCCAGGGAGGACGGTTAAAATACACAGGTACTTAGAGCAGTAACTCAAAGTTTACCAGAATCCGTGGAAGTTGTGAGATGTGCTCCTCGTTGCTGCTCTGCCCTTCAGAAGTTCTTTGTGAATGTGTGCTTGCTGCTGAGGTCTTTTCAGAAATTTGGGGTACAAGTTCTTTCCGACCCTGGACGCCTGGTGTTAAAGAGCATTAATCTTCCTTAATTTTGTACTTATGTGCCCCTGGAATATTTGGAGAGAAGTAAAAGCTTTACAGGTTTCCCAGTCAGAAATCGTTTGGGTTTAGTTATGCTTCCTCTCCCTTTACCTATGATGCTGTAGTCTTACTAAAAATAATTAACTTGCTTAAGCTATTTATTGGTTAGGAAATGCTATGTGGTTTTGTAGTTCTAAGTGAAAACTACTTCTTGCGCTCTAACTGTTCCGTCGGATGCTCACAAGTATCATTAAAAAAAAGAAAAAATCAGTTTCATACAAAACAAAGGGAACATTGAGGCTCTCAGTGAAAGTAGTCAGAATTATATCACTGTTTGTGATGCAAGTTTGTGCAAGTGTCAAATGCAATTTATTTTTGTTTATGAAAACAAAAATGTAAAAAGCTTACCAGTTAATGATAGTCAAAATTAGCTGTTTTGAAGCACTGGGCAAGGTAACATTTGCTAGAGTGTATTTAAGGTAAGAATTATGCTCAAGTTGTAACTGTAAAAGTGAGTGGTATTACTTGGCAGTCATTTACTAAACCCTGTATAGAAATAAATGCCTCTATTTTATCCTTTTCTTATTCCTGAGAAGTACTTCAGGAAAATTCAGATCTTGTTCTAACTTGTAAGTTGTAGCACTTAATAGCAGCTCTTTGTCAAAGTATGAAGAGTAGATATGTTTAGGTTCTGTAGACAGTTCAGGCCTCATACAGCACCCATGAAATGTTCTGTAAATTTCTTCTTTGGCTGTTTTATTTCAAGTATGAATTAAGTCTTTCTATATTGCAAGTTAGTTTATGAGGTGGTGGTTTGTGGGTTTTTTTTGTTTGTTTGTTTGTTTGTTTTTTTTTCTAATTAGCAGCTTCTGTCAAAAAAAAAAAAAAAAAAAGAGAGACATGTTACATTAAAGCATAATCTATTTTGTAGCCTTAAATTGGAATGTGAGAAACTGGCAAGCGAAAAGACAGAAATGCAGAGACATTATGTGATGGTAAGTATATTTGTTTTTGTCTTTATTTCAGTAAATATCTCCTAGTAAAGTGTAAGTCAGCATAAGAAAATAATGTATGTTCATTTATTTGCAGTACTATGAAATGTCATATGGATTAAACATTGAAATGCACAAACAGGTAAGACATTTTGTTTTCTAAGCCACAAAATCTGCAGTCTGTCTGCTACATTTAAATGTAGCTGTGCTGTTTATGCTCGGATAACTGTATCATGTCTGAATCAATAGCCTGATTTGTAGCCTGATTAGCAGACCTTTGCCTACCTCGTGTCAGATGAGGCGTAGATTAGGTTAAGCAGCAATGCCTTTTTTGGTATTGGTCCTGAAAGACTGTGGCATAAAAAAGAAAGATCTTGTTATCTGTGGTTTTGAAAATGCAGTTCAGTACTTTACAAGTTTGGGGATTTTTTTGCATTGTTTTTTTGAGGTTTGTTTTGTTACTGGTAGGGGCTCTGACGTGTAGAACTGATCCTATGTCTGTGTAGCATATGTAGTCATAGTTACTCAAATCCCTGCCTTATAAAGGTATGAAGAGATTAGTGACTTGGAAAGCTCTAGTTATGACTATGAGTTTGCAAGTTCCCATAAAATTCACACTTATGGCCACTATAATGGTGAATAAAAAGAGTATTGAACTGGAACAAGACACTAAGGACCTCATGAGAGAAGAAAAGCTAAATGATTGCACAGCCCAGAGGACCCTCAATTGAGTAGTCATTGTCTGCCAAATAAAGCATTAATGGCAGGGTGTAAGTATTCTCTAGATATGCTGACATTCACTTTTTCATCAAGATGCTAGTACAATAAGTCTTTCAGAAATCGATGGCCTCTTAAAAAAATTATCATTAGATGAAGTTGCACAGTTGGACACATTTCAAAGTGCAACAATACAATTCTTTCTTGATGTGTATGTGCTATTTCATCTAAAACTCTTGTTTCATTAAATTAAAGAGCATGGCTGACCGGCTAGGGCACAGTGAAGAAATTGATTAGTTCAGGCTTTAGATCTTCAGTATATTCAAAGACATTCATTAAGCAAGTGAATTACAGAGTTGAATTTTGCTTTTGTAATGCTGAATCATTTGAAATTTTTTTGTTTGTTTTGTTTTCCCCTAAAAATATCATACTTGGTAAGGTGGCATTGTAGCTCTGTGATAGCTTTCTATCTGCAAATCTGGATAGGTATTCTTTAGGGCTCTGGAGGTATGATTGTTTCAATTCAAAATGCCATTAAAAGGAGCCATGACAACATTTTTTAATTTTTTTTTTTTTTAAATAATGCACCAAATAGCCAGATAGAACAGCAAGCTTAGTGTTTGTCTTGGTTCTGTACTGTAGCTTAATTAATTTTCTTGTGGCTTGTGTTTTAGAAGTTTTTCTGTGAGGTGATTTTTCATAGCTTTATGATTTTGAGATTTTTTTTCTTGCATTTTTTCTCTTCAACAACTTCTTGGCATACTGTAACCTGTGATGAAGCCAGTATCTGTATAGGAAGCTCATCTACTGCAAAATAGATGTTATTTTCAGGAGGTCTTTGAAGAGCATGTGTGATTTCAGTTAATATACTAGGAATTGTCTTTAGGTAAAATCAATTAAACCCACAGGATTAAAGTCGTTGAGAACTAAGGTTTCCACTTTGACCTTAACATATGTATATATAAAGGTTTAGTGTTCTGTATGTATGGCAATTAGAATTATGTACCCAGTAGGCAGTGATACTTAGGAAGCTTTTAAGATTTATGACAGAGCATTATATCTATGTTGGTTGTAGTTGGGGAGAGTAGTGCACACTTGATCTGTGCATGCTGTTAAGAAAAAAATAGGCTTTTGAAGATATAAATACATTTCTCTGGATGTGAGTCTCGATACTATGCTTTTACATATTAAGGAATTCTAATTTCTGGTAAAAGTAGCACCTTCATGTTCAAGGCTATTGATTCAGATGCCTGCAGTGAGGATGCCAAATGGTGTTGCAGTTCAGTATGTAGGTGGCCTTAGATGACAGGAAGAAAAAAGAAAACAAACAAACAAAAAAACCCCAAACAAACAAACAAAAAAACCCCCAAAAAACAACAACAACAAAACGGAAAAAAAAAAGCCTAACAATTACATTCTTCTGAATTTCTGCTGCAAACGATAAGTTCTGAGGAGGCTTTTGACAGATAGTAATCATAATTCTTACTAACTGGTGACGTCTACCCCCAAGGGTGTAGCCAGGCTCAAATTGATGCTTTTTGCTGGCTGATCACCAGCATGGCCTAAGTGCTCATTATGTTGTAGAAAGGGCCTTTGGAGCTCTCATTACATTTGACAGGAATTCTCTCTAGGGGGAAACTGGGCATTAGCTAGACTCCTGACAGGCTGAAATTATTCCTGCTTTATGGCTTATAACCAAATGCTAGCAAGGCATCATCAGGGGACACAAAAAATTGTCATTTCTGAAAACATCTTTGTTACTGGAAAATGCAGTGATGGGAAAACTTTCCAGTGAACAAGCTTTAACATTTTTAAGGTCTTCCTCCTGTTTGGATGCTGTACTTGTTCTGTGTGAAACTCTTCAGATTGCTTGGGCTGCTCTTAGAAAAACAAAATTACACTGTGGCCGAGCTTATTTATGGAGTGTGGTGTGTACATCACTGTTAAGGTACAGTCACTTAGATAAAATGAAGTACTTGCAGTTAGCCTGCATGTAAATGAGTTTGAGTTCTTGTACTGATGGATTTGTGTCAGCAGTTCTGTCTTCATTTAATTTAGTAATCTGTTATAATTTAACTAAAATAAAGTTAGTCAAGACTTGAATGTTATTGTAAACGGTTTTAACTGAAGTGAACTTTGCATACACAAACAGCTATACTGGCAGAGCTTTTCATATGAATAGTTGCATTTAAGTCCAGAAATGGCCATGGTAAGACTTCCTTCACAAATTTATCTTTGTCTCTTTGCAGTGTTTAACTGCATGATGTGTGCTTAAATCAAGGTGCTGCTGCATTTCAACCTGGGGCTGTATAGTGGTCAGGAAATAATCTTTTTGACACATTTGTGTCTGGTTTGGATTTGATTTTGTTTCCTTCTTTTTTTTGTGCAGGTTTTTAAACTTTTTAAAGTTAAGAATTCCAAATATTGTTTTCTTAAGAGCATGTTTCATGTAAGCACTCTATGCCATATTCTTAGAAGCTATTTTAAGGTGAATAGTTACTGAACAAGTTTTGCATTCCTGAAACAGAAACAACCACCTGAGGGTTTGTTTAGGTAGATGTAGGTTGATTTAGATGTTGTTTTCATATGTGACAAAACAGAATGAATAAGAACATTGTGTGGTCTTCAGTTTCTTTTCTGTTAGTCTGTCCAAGTGAGATTTTCCCCAGTGTGACATGTGTGGCTGGCAAGGCAGATGAATCAACTGTTAGTGCCAAGATGAAGAGTTGGTTGGGTGTTAAAAATCCTGCTGTACTTAGAGTTGCTGCCTTTGGCTCCTAGGGCACTGCATCTTTATTTTTGCCAGCTCTGCTTGTCATCTTCTGTCGTAAGTCAGAAAATAAGATTTCCTGTGCATTTAATGTCTAGAGTGGTTAGGTGCAAGATTATTTTTTATTCACTGGCAGGCAGCCACAGGAAAAAAAAATCTATCAGTGCTGAACCAAGTGCTAGACTCATAAACTACTACAATGTCTGGATTTCTGCTATCCCAGCAGTTATGGCAAGGTTTCCTTCTCTTTGGGTGTGTCTTTTTCATCTCTGTGACCTGCCTGGAGGCAGACTTGTCATTCAGTGTCCTGCCTGTTGTAGAAAGGTATACAAACTCCAAAGCTGCATTGTGTTAACCAGTTGCGCAGGAGTTACAAGTCCGTTTTATCCTGGACTGGTCTGTGGAATCATTTCTAATGCTTCATGGCAAAAGACAAAGTCTTCTAATGATATCTCATTAGAACATCAGTCTTCAAGAGAGGGTTAAACAGGAGGGAATTAAGGAGCTTAGTTAGCTCTCTGCAGCTCTTGAGTAGGATGGCTTTGCTGTTGAAAGGGATTTAAAGATAAATTAATTTTCTTCTTTTTTCCTACATTTTAATTATTGGAATGAAAAACTCCTTAAGGTTTTGGTGGTGTGCAGTGAATATTTCAAGAGCCTTTCACAGTTGGCACAGCCACAAAAGATGCAAAAATATTTTTTCTTTAAAAGAGAAAGTGGTAGGATTGATTGTCACAGTATTTTTCCCTGAAAAAAATGTACTTATACAAGTATTTGGTTTCTAAATGAGTACAATTGTGTCAGCAGCCTAGCCATTTCAACCACAAAGAGACTTGCCAGTTTGAAAGAGGGGAAAAGACTAAAGTAATTACCTCAGCTTTTGTGACTTTTGAACCATGTTTCAAGCTCAAGGCCAGCATTATTGTGAAGGTGTTATCTGACAGATTCAGGGCACTGTGAGGTACATCTCCATATGGCTTTCACATAACCATGTTGTCAGATACTGTCTATTATGTCAGCTCCATATAGAACTTAATTCAAAATTGTGTCACAGTGTAAACACTGTACATACGTTAAATCATCTCTCATTTTAGACTTAAGTCTATCAGATTTCAGGTTTCTCACAGAGCCAGACTGGGGAACACTATTCCTACCAGCTACATTGTTAAACTTCCCTTTCATTGCTGGAGCTTGCATTGCCACATCTGTTGATGTGCTCTGTGTATGTGTTCAGTTGGAGGGAAAAAAAAAAAAAGTCCTGGTACCTTTTGGGATAGGGGGGAATAGTAAGAGGGGGAGATGGTTTGTGAATGTGCAATATCCTTTTGTCACAACAGATTCCATGGGGAAAGCTTAATGGTTTTCCTCCTTCTGCTGGTTGTTATACCAAATCAAGCTGAGCATTTGAATTGCTTTTCGTCCCTCTCAGCTTAAGTGTTTGCAGCAAAGAGCTAAAATGGCAGTGTCTCCCGTGTAAAATGGAAAATTCGTATGCTTTAGGCTTAATAGATCACCACTGGCATAAAGTAAAGGCCTTTAAAACCAATTTTGGGTCAACTGGCACTTATCAGAAGACTGCACAGTACCTCCTTTAAAAATGATAACAGCTTGGAATGAAACTAATGAAATTACTTTTCTACTTGGAGTAAGATGTAGGAATATCTAATGCAATTATGTCGAACACTACTGTTGTCACTTTACTGCGTCATGCTTCTTAGTTGGTTTATTAAGTCTAGGTATTTGAACAATGGTTGATACATAGTTCCTCTCAGAATGGATAAAAACAAAGGCGGGGAGAATACATAATTTTATCAGCATTTAATTGTCAAAACAGCTAATTTAATAGATTACTTGGAGGCTATGGCTTTTAAAGTTTTTGCAAGTTGGTCCCATAATCAAGCTTAATTTACAACCTGTGTTCTGTAAATATCAAGTTTCTACTTAAAACAGTTTTCTGGAGGTAATATTTCATGACATGTCGGGGCAACACTTTCTAGTGTTTGACCTGCCCTTATTGTGAAGAATTTTATCCTTCACCAACTGGGATTTGCCTTTCCGCACTGGTAACCATTATGTGCCTTTTGTTCTTCTGTTATGCACCTCTGAGAAGGAGCTGACATAGTCCTCCCTGTATTCACTTCTTTGTCAGCAATGAGGTCTTGTCTCCCATTAATCCCCTTCTTCTTGAAGCTGATCAAGCTATTTTCTTCCTGGTATGATGCCTGATCATCTTACTGGTGGCACTTAGAAACTTGCTCTGGTTTAGCAAGATCTTCCTTCTTGCCAAACAAGGGGAACAGAAAGGGGAGTAATTTCAAACAGCCAGTTGGTTACAGTCATTCTCCTGTGTCCTCACATGAGGTGTAGCCTTCATCAGCACATGAGTGTGGGGCTGATGCATATTCAACTTGCTCTCCAGAGCCCTCCTCTGCAAAACTGCTTTCTAGTGTGTTTCCACCATTGCTGTGCTGTTACAGGGAGAAAGTTAATTCTGATTTAGGACAACCTCTCACCTTTGTTTGCTTTGAACCTGGTTTCCACTGTCTTTATTTGATGGCCACTGCTTCTCAGAACAGAAGCTGTTGATACCTAGCTGTGTTTTCATTGGAGTCAAAATGTTATACCTCTTGCAGCCCATTTGTGTTGACTCATTTCCAGGTTGGGCAGTCCCAGCTTAAACAGCTGTGTAGCTTTCTTTGATCACTTTCCTTGCTTTTCATTCAACCTTTTTTTATTTTTTAACTTAGACTTTTGAAATAAGGAAACTAGAACTATATGCAGTTCTCAGGATGCTGGTGAACCAGAGATTTGTGTTGCCACCTTTTTCTGTTTTCTGGATGTTTTTTGTTTATTTTCTTAATTTTTATTTCTTCTTCAGTAAAATTTCCAAGTTTTGTCTTTTGACTGCCATGAAATGCTGAAGTGCTGGAGACACCTTTCACATTTGAGTTCTTGCTCATGAATGATAATTGTAAGTTCAGGAACCATCATTTTACATGGCTAGGGATGTCTACTCCTAGTGTGTGTAAATTTTGTTCATGTACAATTGTTTCATTGCCCATTTACTTCTGTAAGGTCTCTTTGCAATTCTTTAGCTGTTGATTTTACTTTCTTATGGATAAAATATATTTCTATTTCCTTGTAGCCTTTGTATATGCTTTCTTTCTAATTCTTTTATGGAGTAAGTTTTCTTACGTGCTGCTTGCTGCTTTTTCTAGGCTGTGCTGCTGATCATATTAGTAAAACAGATTGCAGCCAAGGCCCCTGTGAAACTCCACCAGTGAACTGTTTGTGGCATAGAGCTGGAGGTGACTGAAAAGTGGATTACAGCTTGCTGAAATTGAGTTTAATCTTAACTGAACTCTAGTTAAATCAGGTTAGACTTAAAATCAGTTATTTCCTGAGGCTGTCTCAGCCCTAGTGCTACACAAACAAACAAAAACCTCCAACAAAACAAAAATTTAAAATAGTACAACCCTGTGAAATAATGTTATAAGCTTGCTTTTTTTTTTTTTAATTCCAATTTCACTTGAAAGTATTGTGATTATATTTTCAAGTTAGAGATTTTAATATTGTTTCCATAGGTTTGTATGAATCTTGACATCATCAAGGTGGGCTGTTCAGGTTTCTTTTGTTTTGAGTGTTGAGTATTATTTCAGATGTTAGCAAGCCTACTTACAAAGTACACTTTCTAGTTTGGTGAAATCAGTTCAGGAAATTAATACGTTTGGTGAGTGTCCCTGAACTTTTTTATAATGATAATATTCTGTGTCTAATGAGAAATTGCAGAGTGTGTTAGAAGAGTGTAGTCACTAATTGGTGATTGGCTAAGTCACTTCCACCTTTTCTTTATATTCTTCAGAACATTTGCTCTTTGTG
This sequence comes from Hirundo rustica, assembly GCF_015227805.2. Lineage (NCBI taxonomy): Eukaryota > Metazoa > Chordata > Aves > Passeriformes > Hirundinidae > Hirundo > Hirundo rustica. The sequence continues at coordinate 37,525,147 of NC_053488.1, read as the reverse complement.
AACAAATTAGCACTGATGATTAAATTACAGATTAAAGTTCTTTGAGGGTTGTTAGATAAGCTTATGTCAGGGCTGTTTGTCTGAATGTATTTTATACTTACATGGTCTGAAGAGCTAACTAGCCTTTTTGGTTATGTGATAATGAAACAGAAAACTTGGGCTAATTTGTGTTTTGGTTTAATACTTCCTAGTTTGTTTGGGGTTTTGGATTTTTTTTTTTTTTTTTGTCCCCCTCCCTCAGCAACATGTATGTTCTCTTTTTTTCTGTTTGGTCTTTATTTCTTTGTCTTGAAGCTTTTTGATGTTTGTGTAAACAGTTGATCAAAGCAACTTACTTGTAAGGTGACCAGTCACTGTATTGACAAGAACAGACACAATAGAAAACTGCATTAGGAGGCAAGCCGTTGGGATTTGCAGTAAATATATTGCAGAACACAAGTGCATTGCCGATACTGCTTGTTTAGCAGTTTGCAAGGGCAATGGTAGTATGGATTTTTGAATTAGAAGGGAAGGACTGGTCTTTCTGTGTGCTGGAACATCTAGTTGATGTCTGAGGATAACATTGATTTAGAGAACAAAATGCTGCCTTCTCTATTTGTGCCATTTTAAAGGTTTCTATGGATTAGCATGAAAAAACAAAAGATAGCTTTCATTTTGGAGAATGGGGACAAGAATGGGTATGCTTGCTGAGCTGCATCTTGGTAAGATATTAAGTCTATGAGAACATGCTTCTGTTAGCTCAGGAAAAAGAAAGGACATCTCAAAATAGATGGGGTTTATGATCTGTGAAAATTTGCCTATTTATGGATTGGTTTCTCAAGTGTTCTAAAAGCCTTGAAATACCATGTTCTCTGCTTTAAGACATAATCTCAACTTTAAGTATAGAAATTTGAATTAAGCTGGGGAGAAGGGATGAAAATCCTACACTTTCTTGGGAAACATGACTTCAGAAAGATCATTCTATTGTATTTTTTCTCCAACAGTTTGTATTTACAACAAAGCTTTTTGTTTTGTTAAAAAAAGCTAAAACGTTCATCTTTCTTTAAGGTGTAAGGGTATGAGGTCATTCTGAATTTCTATTGTTGTAACTGGTTATAAGATTTCCAGCCATTACTTTTCAGATAGTAAACTAGGCTAGCTGTCTGTGGCCTCAAATGGTGATTATAAATAGTCAGTTAAACAAATGCAAATTTTTCAACAAGACTTTTAGGATGCTTTTGGTTATTTCTTCAAACTGTAATATGAGCTCTAGTATCATGTCACTAGCAGGGACCTAGTGCCTCCTTGTGTCCTTCTAGCAGGATCAGCTTATATCAGTGTCATTGCTGATAGGTTGCTTGTTCTATCTGATAGTAAAGACTTCAAAAGTAGTGGCAACCCTCAAGCTCTTCAGGTAGCAGATTGCTTTTATGTCCTTGCTGTTGAAGTGCTTCTTCAGTTACAATTTCAGTTTTTTCTGCTGTATCTTCAGCTCTTTACTATGCATTTTCTTCACCCTGAATGAGGAGAGCAAAATTCCCCTGCCTTCCAGAATCATGCTGCATACCTCTAAAGCTGAGTGCTCATTCTCTGAATGGTGTTGCCCAGCTGAAGTACAGTACTCCAGGGGAGGAAATGCCACGCTGAGTAGCATAAAGGTTCACTTAGAATACGGCTTACTGTGGTAGCAGCCTTTTCTGCAAGAGCCTGCTATTGACTTATGTTCAACTTCTGATCCTCTGTGACCAAGAGATTCATTCCTAAGGCCCATTATTTCCTTTTCTTTTATGTTCCTGTCTAGGAATGCTATGGGCTTTTATCCCTGTCCTTTTTACTTTTCAGTCCATTTTTCCATTCACTGTAAAGTGAGTTCTGAAGCTATTCTCCAGCATATACTCTCTTTCTCAGCTTGAAACTCTTTGCAAATTGAGGATTAGGGTAAATGAAGAGATCTTTATGCTCATTAGTGGGAAATACTAAAAAATACTGGACCTATCATGAATGCTAAACTTCTTCGTTTCAAAAAAAACCCCCCAAACCTGATTTTATCCATACATGGTTTAATAATAAAGCACTTCTGTCCTTGTTCCCATGAAGTTTTTGCTAGTGTTGTTCCTAATAATGCTATGACTGTCAGATTAAAAGATTATTCAAAGATGTTAACATCATCTGCCTCTCTTATCTGTAATTACTTTAACTTTTTCGACTTTGCATAATTCTTATGCTTTCTACTGAAAAATATTTCTGAGCTGTGTTCTTTTAATCTGTTTCACTTCAATTTTTGTGGGTAAGAGGCTTTTTAATGCCTGAAGTTGTGTAATTAAGCTGAGTTCTTTGCTCTTTCATTTTTTGTTAGGCACTGTCCTCTCACAGTTTCCTGTCCATCTGACTCTTGAGGTTCTGCAAGGTGTCCATTAGCTGCTCACTCTTCGCTAATGTGCTTTTTGTATTTCATCAGATCTAGTCAATATGAAGATATTTTACTTGGAACTCTCCCTCACATTTCTTTGCTGTTTTGATGCCTTGGAGTGGCTACTTAGAATAGAGGCTAGACAAGATTAAGAGAATAAATGTGGATATTATTAAAGGCCTTCAGTAGACACACCTTGGGCAGTCAGAAGCCTCCAAGAGGAGCTGCACCCAAGATGGGTGATGGGCAGGAGTTTTTCAGAGAGATTTAAATTTGGTCCATTTACATATCAGGGGTTAATTGTCCAATTACAACTTCAGGTAGTGGAGTCATATACCCCCAGTTTGCTCCTCCCAGCTCACTTTTGTTTATACTTTTCAGGGCCTAAGGCAGTAGGGTGTCCTTGAGTTTCAGGCCTAGAGGAATTGTTTGACCAAAATGTGAAGACAGTAGCTAATACTCCGTATGGATTTTAGAATGTTTACACTGCCTCACTGGATTTAGCTTCCACTTAATGTATGCTTTCCTGTTTGTTTGAAGTCAGGGAAGACTCTGGGATTTCGTCTCTTGGCACAGTTCCATCCTTCCTGTTTTTCCTCTGTCCCTTCCACCTCCATGTGTAAATCTATTAGCTGTCATCCATGTCCTTAATATTGTTTCAAAAAAAAAATGTTGCCTCTCCATAATGCCATTTGATTTCCCTTATCAGTAGGAGGTCCTACGAAGCTGACCTTACCATTTGGGATGTGCTTTTCTGAAGTTTTTCTTGGTTTTCATTTCCTTCCTTTCCCAGTCATAATAGATTGCACTGTTTTCAATCTTAATCAAATTTGTTTCTATTCGGACTGTTTCAGTGCACTCTTGTCTATTAGAATGCAGTTTAGATGGTCTTTTTTACTATTGTTTCTATTCTGTAAGCAACAGAATATATTTTAAAAATAATAAAATGGTAAGGAATTTACTGTCATGCTCCCAGAGTTTTGCTGAAAGATTTGCAAACCTTTTTCTCCACACAGTGAAAATATCCATTACGTTCCCCTTCTTTGCAAATCGTGTGTGGTGGGTAATTCAGCTGGTTACTATCAAAGGAGTTGTCAGTCCTTTTTATCCTGTTATTCATTAGTGAGTCATCTGATGGCACCTGAAGCATTGATATGAATGAGTGTTTAAATTGTTTTTCTGACTTGATAGATTTTTGAAACTGAGCAGTGAATATACTAAGTACCGTTTTAAAATGGTGAAACTACATTTAAAGTAGAGTAGTATATGTGACTTAGTTGATATGCTTAATTTGGTAGTTATTTCTAAAGTCTGATTGTAGCATACTGATTATTTTTTCCCTTTCCATGATTTAGACCCTTATCTTAATATTTCTCTTTTGTTGGATGGCATGCTTATTGTTCTTGTAAATAAATTCTAGTCCTACTGCTGTAACAGTCTTACTTGAATGTTGATAAGGACAGAACCCTGACTAGGAGCTTTGTTATTGACTTGCGTACTGTAAATGTATGTGCTTGGTTTGAGGAACTTTATGCTCTGATTTTTTAGAAACCATTATTCCAGATATTTCTCTAGCTGTGTAAGAACTTTGACTTTCTACTGCCATCTCAGTCAAGTGGTTCAGTGTGACAAATACCAAAAAGATATTTGCAGAAATTCCAGTGTGGCTTATGGGAGTGAGAGCAAAATAGGAAGTAGTTTTAAAATAACATCCTAAACTAAATGAAGAGCCATTGTTGCTCTTAACTGGTAGGAGTGTAGCAGTTACAGATATACTTTTTATGATCTTCTATCTTTCTCGTCTCTTTGTCTCCTCCTTGTTACCATGTAGTGTAGTGTCGCTCAGTTGTCCAGAGTAAATCAAGGTCTTAGTGACCTTAAAGATAATACTGCACAGGATTCTGGATAATTCTGGAGACCATGCTGCTTATAGAGCACCATAACAACTTGTTAGAGTGTAGTCAGATGAGAAGTGGGGAACCCATTGATAGCTTATGTTTCACCCAAAAACCTCTGCTCGCATCTTGGTTCTCCTGATGCTTTGGGCTGTTCTCCTACTGGATGGATGCCTCCTGTGAGTTTATGTAGCTCCCTGATGTAGTGGTCTACTAAGCTGGTCCTTTCCCATTTTGTATTATAGTAATGTTTTCTGCCTGACTAGTTGTTGAGGTGTTTGGCAGGTCTGTAGATGTCTGCAGTATGGTTCAAAGAAATTGTGTCCCGGGAGGCAAAGGTGGCAAAGACCTCTTCTGGATTGGAGTCAGCCTTTGATTCGCTTAGCATCTCTTGGAATCTAAATAAAAGTGGGAACTCTGTGTCCTGGAGAACAGCTTGAAAGTAGAACAAAGCTGTGTGCTCACTTAAGAGATTTAAATACTTCTGTGTGTATTTAAGGTTAGCTTAGGCTTGGAAACTAAACAATGAAACTAAAATTTAGATAAACACACCTTTTGTAGTTCTGAGTACTTAAGCAAGATGGGCTGAAGTTAGATTAAAGGAGAAATGTGGTAACTGCTCTCTTTAGCTATGTTTTAGAAGAGTCTTGACATAGTGAAGATATGCAAAAGGAACGCTTTGACATCCTGACAACAGATTCTTTGTTGCCAGTTGGCTTTGTTTCAACAGGATTTACAGCTGTAAATGGGACGGGCAGTTGTGTACTGTGGTTCATTGAGAGTTACACAGAGCCTCTCTCTGTTATTATAAAGCATTGAAATTACACGTCTGAAATATATCCAGTCACTTTACAACTGAATGGGATCCAGATCTGTAGTAGATATTTGGCAAGTGTAGCTGTTGTCTTGTGCATCATGTGTAGCTTATGTTTAAATTAATGTGACCTTTCTGTAATTTAAACAAACATCTAAGAGGATTCAGATAAAAGTAGTTTAGGTACTGAATTAAAGCCCTTTAATTTCATTTTGGAAACTATGTAGCATTCTGTGGCTTTATAATTTTAAATTATTATTCTGTTAATATTTCTGCTAGTTCTTCCTTTCCCCACTCTCACTTATGATATGGTGGTTTGATTTTTTTCATTGCTAAAGATTTTTCATCTCAGTCGTCTGGCATGTTAATATCATCTTGTGGTGACTGATCTCACAATTAAAATGTGGGGCAGAAGGAAAACTGTATTTATGAATTATATGTCATGCTAAACTGAAGTTTATGCCCAAAGTACAGAGATTATTTCTGTTGCTGAAATGAATGCTGCCCATTGCTTCTTGTCAGATTGAATATCAAGTATCTGTTGTGAATAAACCTTCCCATTCCTTCCTATTGGTTAGAGTATTAGTGATGACAGTGTTTATAGTTTAAAATACAGTTGGAAGGCCGACTTCCACAGTTTGTCACAGGTTGGTTAATATGCCAGTAAAGGGGAGATGGATGTGGCTACTTGTGCAAGTCTATTACTCAGGAGGCCTGTAAATTTGATTGGCTGCTGCAGTTCTTCCAGAATCATTGGATTTGAGAGCAATAGAAAGATAAGATATCCAATTACCCAAATGATTTGCAGGGTTAGCCAACGTTGTCATGGAAACGCAAGTTGGAACAAATTAAATTTTAAGCAATAAAATAATCTTAAAGCACGTCTGGGAACAAGAAAATTTGGCAGTGGCACTTACCTGAATTGAATCTTAGCTTGACATGCTGTTGTTTGACATTGATATACTATGGGGACCTAAACTTTTAAATGGCATGTTGCCTTTATTTTTTCTTTTTCTTTTGCAGCTGTTTCCAAAATGGAATGTAGTGTATTAATTTTAAATAAAAGGGCATTCATAATATATGCATATCTCTTTGCTCAACCTGGATTCAATAACTCATGAATAGCAAAGTTCACAGAATGCTAGCCTTAATCATTTGAAGCTTTTGAGTGTTTAAGTTTTGCGATTTAATTATAACTCCAACATCCCCTCATCCCCTGAATTCTTAGCAACAAAGTTTTGAAGGTGCTAAAGTCTTCCTATAGTAAGTAACACAGTAAGTAAGTAACAAAGCATGCAGAAAGCGAAACCCAGTGAAATAAGTCTTTTTCTGTAATTACTCTCTGAATGTGTGTGCTTTCTGTTGTTTTTTAAGATCTTGATCACAAAAAGAGTAAAAGGTTTGTCATTTAAACACACTGCTTGTTTCAGTGATACTGTTGGAAAAAAATTAAAACACTAAATGGATATTAAACTTCAGTACAAGACTAAAGTATACAGTTTCTTAGTGCATTTCACAAGTCTTTGGATATTTGAATGAGTTCTGGCTTGCAGCAGGGATTAAAAAGGAATGGTCAAGCATGTCCCATAAAGAGGGCTTTTATTCACATGCCTTATAGACAGATAGAGATGAAAACTGGGCCGGGGTCAAGCCATTTGCAGTATTCTCATAGGCTTCATTTTTCTTCTTATCCCCTCCACAGATAATCTCCGATGATTCAGTAATGGCCAAAAGTGCAACATTGACCTTTCCTCCCCAGTGGATTACTGTGTTACATGTTGTAAATGGCAGGAAGTTAATTTTCTCCTTCCAGGAGGAGTTCAGTGTTGTACTTGGCTTTCTGAAGAGTCTTGAAAGTGTAAGCAGAGGCAAAGTGCTTAAGAATTGCCTTCTAAAGCTTTTGTGAATGTGTTTTAACAGCATATTCTTTTCTTTGCAGTAAAGGCTGATTCTCTCATTCTTTTGCTTGAAGGGAATGAATTAGGACATGCTTCTTTGGTATTATCACAATTCTAGGTTTTTGCTTTATTTTTAATCATGTTGTTCCTAAGCTGTATTTTCTGTTTTTATTAAAAAATTATTTTGAGAATTGGATCAAAATAATAGCATAAATAAAAACTTAATAAATAAGAATACCTAAAGCCATTTATCGGATAAATGATAGAGTGGTGATAGAGTGCTTTCAGGTCTGATTTAACTTTGTGGAAGTTCAGTGCAGGAAAGAATAACAAGCTTCTGACAAAAATGGACATTTTTAGCTAATCATTGCTTTGTAAAATAAAGTCTGGACAGCTTTGGGTCTCAGCAATAATAATGGAGCAGCTGTTGCCGCACAAGTGATTGCTAAAACTAATTTAATTTTTGTCTTAAATCACCATGGATGATATAGCTGAAGTTACTACTTCAGGGATATGTATTGATAGACACTGGTTGGAGCAAACAAAAAATTACTCCTGCTGAAACCTCTGAAGCTGAAAGGGGATTAAGCAGTTCCCAGAGGAAGTCTTGTGTTCTTCACTCAGAAGTTATACTGCTGGTTCCCATAAGCTAGGGGTTCTTACATTAGAACTAAAATACACGTGGGTGTTCGTTATGCTATGAAATAGAATTTGGATACTTGTATTATATTTCTTTTTAATTTCATTGCAAAAATCTGTTGTTTTCAAGACATTGTGGTGATTTAGGTATGATATGTGGAGCTTTGGAAAGTACAGGCTATCAAGATGCAAAATTATCTGGAATAAACTATCGTATAAAAATCATGTGAATACTTTTTTCTAACAATGCAGAAGGAAAACTATTCAGTTCTACAAAGAAACTTAAGTCCCTAGTAAAGTACCTTATTTAAATGAGTAATATATTTAGTAACTAGTGTGACTGCTTTGTTCTTTGTTACTATGTTAAGAATTCACTTTAACAAGTGAGCAAGACAAACTTAAGTACAAACACTCGAGTTTGGCCATGGTTAGGTCAAAACATTTAAGTCCTTAACTAAATGGAACAGAGGCAAAAAAATTACACAAGAGAAAGAGATCCATCAGCTTAACTTAATTTTACAAAATGCAGCTGAATTCCTTCATGTTAATTTTTAATGATACTTCAGAAAGGAGGGTAGCACTTCAGTGAGGGGTCTGACAAGCTAGTCATTTGCAAATAAATCAAAAGACAATCATTACAGCAGCAAGAACCAGTGAATGATGTAGTTTTGTTATTTGATGGGCCTCATGCTCAAGTTCTCTATTAGAAATGAATGTATTCAAGAGGCTCTGCATTAAGAACACGAACGATTAAGGGCACTTCAGATGCTTTGCTAAGAGCTGCCATAGAGCTCAGAGGACTTTCACGAGAGGTGCAGGCTTCTGTAGCCTGCTTTACCAAGGAGCCACAGAACACGGGCAATTAGTTGTGTTTGTCTACGTTTGAGCAGCTTTCTGCAAAATTTCCTTTGTTTATTCATCCTTAGGACCTGTCTATGTGTCTAAAGATTACCAGTTAGGTAATAGTTACATTACATTTGAAGGCCTCTAGAAACAGAATATAAGTACCTTTATTTTATTTTAAGACTTTCAAATTCATGGGCCCTAGGTGTGGGGGGCTTACTCTAGTGACTCCAGTTACTGATATCTAGTCTTGATTAAGGAAACTGTCCTTGACTCTTTGAGAAAGGGGTTTTGCTTTCCAGAATGTATGTGTATACGCAGACACATGCGCATGCATACTCAAGGGTTATTCACCTTAAAAAGCAAGTGTACATTGTCTGTTGAACTGTTGCATTTACATTTAAAGCAACAAATGTCCCTTTTCTCAGTTCTGCAAACAACCTCTTGCAACTCTTGATCAGCAAAATTACATCAATTGTGCATTAAAACCTAACTTTTACAACTTGCTAGACAACAAAAATATTTGTTTGTGAATAAAAATATTTTTTACTTAATATTAGAGGGCAGCAAACAGGAGGTGCATAAATTGCATAGTAGAGAAATGATTTTAAGTACTTTAAACATGTGTGAAAACTCTTAGACAAACTGCTTTTTAAATGCAAGCAGATTTTTTATGATTAATAGAATAGGCATTCTAGTTTTCAGTGTAGATGTCTCTTGACTGGCACTTGTGACAACAGCAAGAAATCTCAAAATAAATTTATTTTATGGCATATACATTTAAGTTTATCTAGCACTGTAGTTGAATTAAGGTTGCTATTCATATATAGTCATCAATGATACCTAGCCTTGGTAAAGATAAACTAAGGAAAATACACTTTTATTTTCTGTTCTGATACTAAATCAGGTGTGGTAGTACTGAGAATAACTTCAACAGAAGATTGGTGGGGAAAGGGGGAAAGTTGATTATTTTAGAAAAATAATAATTTTTAGAAAATAACTTAAACATCTAACTGACTTTCATTGGAAGGCAATTATAACCTGATGCATATGAGACTGCATTCTTTTATCTTACTGTTTGATGTCATATATGCTGTATTATTACAGTGTAGCTCAGATATTTGGGACAGAAGAATACAATAATATGGACAATTTGCATGTTTTACAGACTCTACTAAAAACAGGATTGCATTTTGTTTCCTTATAGCAACAATAAGGACATTTACATCAGAATAGGGAGAGTTTTGTGTAGACCATACAGGTCAAAGAACTTTCCAGTAGACACTGAGTGACTTCTTTACTTTATTCTTTCTTTATCCTCTCTTGTCACCTGCTATGATTCATACTTGTTTCTTCCTGAAAAACAAAGTTAATCCCATTGGTCTATGCAATTAAGTCCTTGGATCTTAAACATCCTAGCTAAACATCAGCCAAACAGATTGCTGTGCAACAGAGTACCTTTCCATGATGTACCCTGCTTTCTGGAGAGATATACTAGGTATGTGGAAAAACGCCCAATAGTACATGTGGTTTGTTTTTGTGTGGGATGGTGTTTTTTGTGGTTTTTTGTTTGCTTGTTTGTTTTTCTCTTTAACAGAGAAATGTCGACAGGTTTGGTAACAGTTAAGTCTGATAACTAGTGATAGTTAAGCTGGCAAATTCCAATTATTGACTTTACTATTATGTATGTAGTACTAAAGGCTAAACATGGAATTACAGATGTACTGTCTAGTTGTGGCCATACAGAATGGAAAAGACCACTGTACTCTGTGCAGTGATAGCTGTTTCAGTTGAAAATAATTTACCACCTTGCTGTAGGGGGTAAAGATTTCCTGTAAAGCAAATTTTACTTTTTTTGTTGCTCCATTGCCCTTAGTTAAGGGAAATCTTTTAATCCTAGATAGAAACCATCCCAGAACTTCTTGGAAGATTCTGCAAAACATTAGAGAGTGGGTGTGTCAAATATCAGGCTTTGGTCAGGTGGAGTGCTTCTTCCTGAGAGAGAAAAGGTGTTTTACAGATCTAGATGCCATCATGAATTTTCCCTGTGTCTGTCAGAGGTTGGGAAGGAGGTATTAAAACTTGCTAATTATACTTAGATCCCAAATCACTTGTCTTCTGAGACATAAAACTAGGGGGTGGGTTTTGTATCCCAATTGTTACATGACTGATGTATAAAGATCAACATATCATAGTCTTCTTTAAAAAACTCAGAATTATGGGAAGGTTCAGGAAAAGTCTTGGGAGATGGTTAACAGTTTTAGTCTGACTTAAGGGAGTTTATCTTAGCTCAGCTTTAATACATGTCATTTCACAGAAGGCCTGATGATCCACAGTAGTGACCACTTGTTTCTTCTGTCTTGAAAAATACAAAAAATAAAACCAACTAACCAAGAAGTAACTTCATGGGTTAATTGTACAACAGATTGACAGGAGTTGTTCAGTGTCTTTTACACAAGCTGTGTTGTTGTCTGGTTGCTGATTTTGATTTTGTACAACTGTGCTACGGTGACTGAAATAGCAGTTTTTAAGGAAGACTAAGGAAATTGTATAGGTACCTTAAGGGTTAATTATAATAGTGGTTCTGAATTAATGGGCTGATGTATAGGTCTGAAAGGCTGTAAACACTGATAACACTGAGTAATGAGAGCAAAAGATCCCTTTACCCCACCAGGAAAGCAGTGTTTAGGTAGACACGCCAAAATGGGAGATACAGAAGTACAAGATATATATAAAGCTGTTGAAAAGTGGGACTCGGACTCTTTGTCCTGCTGTAATCTCTGTTGATTTCACTGAAGAATTGTTGTGTTCTTTACTGGTTCCAGATTGTTCTACCTTGTTCTCCTGCTGCTCGTGGTTTAAAAAATTTGCCATTAGAGACTATCACATTTTCTGATCTGATTTTTTTCCCATGTTTGCATTATTTTAATTATCTTTCAATATGGATTTTAGAAGTCTGTACTTTTTGTCCCCATTCTTCATCACCTCTGTTATAGTTGTTCTTTTGTATTCCCAATGGTACATTTCTGTCGTTTTACCTTCTAATAGGCAGATAAAATTGATCATGAAAGAAGCATTTTTCTTCTACGCCTGTTGCCTTCATGTTATGCTGCTTGATAATTTGAGTAATAATAAATCTACCTTTTAAAAGGCTTCATCTTGGAGTTAATGGATTTCAAAAATGCTCTGCTTATTAATGAACTATATACAAAGACCAGATTTGTGCCTAATGTGTATACAGATTAGGTGCTTTAGACATGGCAGATGTCCTAGGATAGGTATCAAAATCTTTCCTTGTCCAGGCTTAATATATAAAGTATTTATATTTGCAGTAGTATGAAAAATGGGTAATGTTTTTCTTACTTTCTTCACTGTCTGAATATAATATAATCCTATATACTAGTTAATGTGTGTCAAACCCCCTAAAATGCAGTTTTTAATAAAAATACTTTGTTTGCCTCTATAGACAGAAATCGCGAAGAGATTGAATACAATTTGTGCACAAGTCATCCCATTTTTGTCTCAGGAAGTAAGTAAAACTGTTCAGCTGTTAAAGTGCAATTATGTTGTTTTTCTGTTTGCAAATTAGCTGGTTTTAAGATGTTAATTTTATTACACTACACAAATGTAAGGAACATCTGTTATAAGTGAAGTGTGCAAACCCCGTTCTAATTGATCTAACAAATCAAATCCGAGTTCAAACTAGTGACGACGGCTCAGCCTCATTCTTTGCCTGAGGAGACTGGGAGTCTGTAAAATAGTAGTGATACAAGAAAATGCCTTTATTTCTAGTCATGGTGATTGTTTGTTAGATTCAGTTGTCAAGTGTAGATCCAGCAAAATAAGCATGCTTATGTTCTCTACATAATTTATATCAAAGGTGAGGTTTTTAGCTCATATGCAAAACAATATTTAAGTCTGTAAACGTACATTTGGGCACAATGACTGTGATTTTAGCACGTTGTGGGCAGCTGGTGTTATGTTTTGAAACTTGTTATTTTCAAACACTACATTTGTACAAAGAGTATTTGTAATTCTTGATCAGTTTTCCCTGTTTGAAATTTCAGTTGGTTTTACTATGTGGGCACAGAGTCTATAAATGTTAAAATCAAAACTACTGTAAAGTTGGCATTATTATCCTGTCAGCTCAATTAAAATGATTATTCATTTGCCAGAAAACTAATAATGAAGGGATGTAGGATAAGAGATAAGTTGTCTGACTTCAGGTCTCTTGTTGCCTTTTGTATGCATGAAAAATAGGGCACAGTTACCTTTTACCCACATGAGATGTCTTGTAATGGGTAGCGTGGGCTTCTGCAGACAAACTGGTTTTTCAAGTATTTGTGATCCTGGTTTGATATGGTGTGGTAATACCTTAACACAAATTCTTATACCCCTTCTTCTTTCAACAGCATCAGCAACAAGTGGCCCAAGCTGTAGAACGTGCCAAACAAGTGACCATGGCTGAATTGAATGCCATCATCGGGGTACGTGGCCTTCCAGGTCTACCTCCTACAGTGTGTATAACTTGCTTTCATATCTTACTGCTTTGCTATTTTTCAAATAAACTTAATGTTTTGATATCTAACACTGTTTTTATGCCCAGTGTTGCTGAAGTGTTTTTGCTTCACACCGATTTTAGCAGAGATAAAGGTAATAGTTTACTTTGTCAGAACATAATTTTGTCCAGCAGTGCTGCATGTAACAAAACTTTTTCTGCAAGAAATACAGTTTTAGGAGAGTTGCTTGTTTATTTATGGGTATTGTATGTCAGTTGAGCTAGATACTTTTTCCTCATGCTTCTTGTGACACTTGAGTTCTTGGAGCTTTTACAACTATTCATTCTTCTTTCTTTCCCTTTCTTGTGAATCTTTCATGAATTTTAAATTAGCAAGCTACTGAATAGAAACTTCACTTGCTTTTGAAGTAGCATTAATTGTCTGACACAGTGTTCTAATAGCCTTTCACTAAGAATGTGCTTTTAAATATGCTAAAAAAGTTAATACTACTTGCTTGTGACTGGTTGTCAATCATAAGTCATTTGCTTTGTATTAATGAACTTTTTGAACCATACATTCCTTCCACTGTATGAGTTCATTTCCCCTGCCACTAAGTCTGGAATATTTCTCATGTTTTCTGCCCTTCCGACTAAGTGAAAGAAGTAGCCGAAACAAGAACCTGTCCTTTCTGATTTTATTCATAATGTGAGCGCCTTGAGCGGATTCAAATTACTCATTTATCAATTTATGTTAATTGCTTGTGAGAAGATGCCCTGCTGGTCTTTATAGTTCTCTCAGACACTTTGTAATGATAATTAGACATGCTGCTGTACGGATTAACAGTGCCATAGTCCAATGACGTCTACAGACAATGGAACCAGTTAATCCATCTGTGCTTAAAATTACATCCCAACTGGAGATGGAAAAAAAAAAAATAGGAGTGAGGGAGGATTAAAAGAATGAGCCTCAGCTTGAAAATGCTCCTTTCATCAGTTTCTCAATTGCAGATCTGCAGTCGGTTTGCCTGTGGTAAGCTATTGGCAGTCAATTAGGTGAAATAAACTGGGAGGGTGACCTTCATTTCCTTTTAATAGCTTTTCCTCCCTGAAATGGGGAGCTTCAGTGGATTTTCAGCTTAAATTTTATTCAAGCTGCTTTATTACACTTGACAGATTAGCTTTGCATAAACATACCCCCCCTTCAAATCTGCGCTGTTTTTCCTTCGTATCAAATTTTGACTGTTACTTAGTTGATTTGCTAATCACATCTTAGAAACCCACACAATTACATCTGTATTTGTCAGAATCTCCTCTATGCTTTGCTTGTGTAATGAATTTGTTTGTGAATACCTGATTTGATCTTTGAAATACACCACATGTACATTTGTAGTATTCGATTAGCAAAGATTAGAGAAGCGTACTTTCTTGCATTTTTTACAACAAATTACTTCTTAAGGATAAAAATGGGACAAAACCCCCTTCATTATGAACTAGTTTTAATGAGGAGTTTATGCAGTAAAAGAAAACATATTAAAACATATTTAAAAGATTCTTACATGCCTTAAAATAGTGCTGCTTAGGCAAACCAAATTTTGCTATCTCAGGCATATAATCTGCTTCTTTTTAAGGTCTGCACAATAGAGTTTTAAAAGCCATAGGATCTACAAGTACCACATGCAGTTAAGAACTTAAGAGTTTTTGGAGGAGCAGGGAGGGAAGCTCTTTGGAAGCAGGAGTAGTGGGCTCTACTGTTCTTGTTTTATAATTATCTAAGGTTTACCTGAAGAAATACTTTCATGTGTATCATGAAAAACTTCTGAATGATACCATACCAATCCAGAACTCTGAATGAGGCAATTAACATGCTGGGCACAAAATTTGTTTGACCATGTAGATGTGTGCATCTACATAATGCCCAGTGATCTTTTACAGTCTTATTAATCAATAGTTACCTTGTGCTGCACAATAAGTTTCATGTTCTGACATATGCTTGGTTTTGTTTGAAAGGGACGGTGTATGTCCTGAAAAATCTGAATAGCATAAAATCAGGCTGACAATTCAGTGGACCTTTGCTCCCCCTCACTGAGCACTCAGGGTGTCAAGCCCTTTCCCTAGAGGGGAGGACACATCAGAAGCCTGTCTATTCTTACAAGCGGCAGCTGCACTGAGGGTGAGCATGGCACAGTTCGATAGCAGCTGTCAGTATTGTTCAGGAGCCTGACTTAGCGTAAAGAACAATGGAAGGGCCATGCTGCTAAAGTGCAGTGTCCTTCAAGATAAGAAAAGATATAGTAATTTAACGGTTTAGACACCTATTATGGGCATGAAGGATCATCAAACTTGTTTTCAGGGTGCAAATAGGCTGGACCAATCTGTAACAGAAGAAGATGCAATCAAGGGGCTTCTGGTGTCACACTACCTTAAACATATGCATATGATAATTCTTGAGGAGTCTGTCTGGTTAACTTGCCTGGTTTCTCTTGACTGAATAAAATTCCACATTTTTACCACGCTTTGCTTTTTCCCCCGCCCTCTTCCTTTCTGTCCTTAAGGCCTGTTGCTTCCTGACACCAGAGTTTCCCAATTGGCTTACTTCAAATAGAGAAATTCCTGGTACTCCTGTGCAATGTGTGAATTCTGGAAGGGAACAAAGACCTTTTAATTTCCGGGAATAATGTTTTGAAATACTAAATTATTTTGAACTGTATTTATTTTATACTTTTTATTTCCAGTTGAAAAGAGAGAGGCGTATTAGTGGACAGACTATGAGGATAGAGACTTAGGGTCTCACAGGACTAGGATTTTTCAGAGCATTTGCCTAGAAAATCAAAAGCCAGGCTTTGGAATAGGTGTATATTAAGCATGTACAAAACAGAATGAATAAATTGACACTTTTTTTTTAAGAAAGTAATATAGTTGGGCTCAGTGAGCTTCCAAGCAGTTCTAATCCTCTGTGTTGATTAAAAATTCTTACTTCAGGAAAAAAGCCTTGCATGATGTTTGGTGATTTAACAGTCATACCCCTGCCCTTACACTTATCCTACATGTTCATGAAGGTTCTTACTTTCAGCCATGGGGTAGCAGTATAACTAAACAATCTCCTTTCATTTTTTTTAAAGAGCACCATTTAATATTTATTATATTAGAGTAAAATGAAGTAGCAATTTTGCTAGATAAATAATGAGCAAAACAGGAGCCCTAATTAAAAGGACATAGGCAGTGTCTACTTCTGCAGTCAAGGAAGAATCTAGATCATGGTATGAAAGAATTAGGTAGACTATTATGGTTTAACTTGAAGGGTTAAATTCAGAGTTGTTTTGGCTTCTTTGTGTGTGGTTTGTTGTGGTGGTGGTTTTTTTTTTTTTTTTGGTCTTGTTTCATTGTTTGCTTGGTTTTTTGTGGGGTTATTGTCTTGAGATATGTCTAGAAAATAAAAGGCTCATGTTAAGCAGTATAAAGGGACAGTTAAATTGGTATGTCTAGGTGTGAATGATGCAAGATTAGATTTACTTTCTAATCAATAAACTGGTTTTATGAGTAGAATGTGCAAATATCTGAATGAGAAATGCAGGCAGCAAACCGGAAACTTTCTTCAACATTGCATTTTTCATACATGATTTCAGCATAGAACTGAGAAGCCAGGTATGTCTTATTTTTCCTGTTGAGGTGGGTTGCTAATGATTCAGTGAAATATGTATCTTTTGGACTACAGTACTCCTGAGACAGATTGAGTTGTTGGCCTCCAAGAGGCCTCTCTGCTGTTGCATGAGGTGATTGGCTAAAGGATTAGCAAGATGTGGGATTATTTTTTCTCTCTTGGCTGTGGTTGCCAGCTATCTCTGGGATTGTAGTGTGTGAAGCTTAAGAGGATGAGGTTAACCTCTTGAGGGTTTATTCTTATGAGTGTGTAGTTAATCCCTAGAAAGCCTATAAATAACTAGGCTGTATGTTTCATTATAAAATAGAAATAGAGACTAGAGCAGAAATGAATGCAGAATTTAGTGCAAGGGAAGGGCTAAGCAGCTGTAGCATTACTTTAGATCCTTCTCAGCCATGATCTGCATTATGTGCTGAGGGAGGGGAAATTGCCTAGTTCTTTTAAATTAAATAAAATGAGATCTAGTGAGCACAAGACGCTCTCCTCACTTTCACCATAAACTCCCAATAACACCAAGTCTAAATTACTGAACTCTGGAAATAGGAGCTCTATTATGTAGCAATATCCTGGGTTATCCTTCATATTTTAGAACACATAGAAATCTTAGTTTCATCTTAGGATTCATGGGAGCTATTTTTAGAACACAAAGTCTCCTGACTTAATTTACTGGTTTAAAGTAGATAGCAAGGGAGGAAGGTATTTGTCGGCATGATAGTCAGTATACTCAAAATACTGGTCCCCAAACAATGGTTTAAACAGCAGAGATTTACTCTGAGTTTAGTGCCACTAAGCTTGGAGGAAAAATAAGAAAGTGTTATTGATATATATTGGTAACTCGACCTAGTCAAAAGAGAAAATCTGGGAGAAGGTGAAAATATGAAGGTGGTGTTAACCAAACTTGGTTTTGTCTTGACACCCCACTCCCACACACCCACTCTCTGGGGACTGATGGGAAATGAAGAATCTTGGAGCAGCAATATAGAGCGTGGTAGTATCTAAACGAGACAATTTTCTGCAGAAGGAGGTATTCTCAGTCATTCTGGAGAGGGCAAAACTGCATCCAAAAGTCAAATGGAATTGGATTGCAGGCCAGACCTCTCTTGTCTTGCAAGGCTTCATGTGGGGTAGATGGAAAAAGCTTCACCTTGGATCTTGCCCAAAAAGAAAAGCAAAAGAATGGTGGCTCTCATCAAGATCTAGTATCTAAACTACAAGTCAAAGGTGAGACCAAGTATGCAGTTACAAATTTGTGAAGCCTAAGAGCTTTCAGGAAAGGAGTGAAAATATGACTGTTAAACAAAAATACTGTTAGCTAGTGCTAAAACCTGAAGATAAGCAGCTTCAACTGTGAATGCAGAGAGAAGGTAGATTCTTATGAGATAGCATGTGAGGTACCAAATGTGAGTTGCTACCTCTTGCTTGCTATTGCTTGCTACCTCTTGCTAAATTTCTTTTTATTGAGTGGATGTTGGGGATATAGCGTTTACACTTTGAATGCTGTAGATCTCAAAACTGGTCTGTTTTGCAGCAGGGGTGAATGGTAAGTTTGGAAAAACATGTGTGCGATAACAGTGAACAAAGAAATTCTAACTGGAACGTGGTTTTAGGAGGGGTTAGAAGGATTTGATACTGAAGAGTTGATTGATTTGGTTTAGACTGGTTTAGAAAGAATGGGTTTAGTGGAATATAAGGGACTGAAGTTGGATACAAATGCTGGAATAGTGCAGTTGAAAGCAAGAATTTGCAGAATGTGGTTGGAGCAGTATGCATGTGTATTCATACATGTATTTGGCACAGAGGGTAAGTTATTTCATCCTGGAGAAAAGTATTACTTCCTCTAGAAAGTGATTCAACTCACCTCTCTGGATTCGAGTGTATAGGCAGAATAGCTTACCTTGTTTCAAGAAAGTGATAAAGTGGATAATATTCATAAACACAAAGTTAAGTAAAAGGAGACAAAATGAAGAGATGTCCATAATTTTTTCTCTTACAAATGTCTGCTTTGCTTTCATAGTTAGTGAGATATGTGGGGGAATTGGAGTAGATAGAGTCAGTAGGCTGAAATAAAATGTGATGTAACTTTCAGTACTTGGAAACTACTGGAAAGTATTTGGAAATATGGTATATTTGGAGGAGGAAGGAGTTGTGTGGGAGAAGTGAATTTGTTGATGCAGACAAAAAAAAAATTCAGGTTGGACTGCACATGAGGAGAAATTAATTGTAAAGAAGTTAGTTGGGTAAGGACAAAGGATGGTTATGTTCATCCATCCTTTAGTTGTCCCATCCCAGTGTGAGTAGGAGCAGAGAAAGTTGTTGGGAATTAGTTTGTTGAGTGATATAGGGTTGCAGGTAGGCTTACTTTACAGTAAAAGTGGTGCAGCGAATGAACCATACAGATTTTGAGAGGGAAATGCTGATAAACTGAGGTGAACTAATTGACACTGCATGGATGGGAGTGATGCGGACCGCACAGGCAAAACAGACCTCTAACTATGTGCCAATGTCAACAATTGAGTCACTGAGCGTAGGAAAGTGCAGAGGTAGATGTAGCTGGAGGAAGATATAGGGGGACACAAGTACTGTTCTGGGGTGATTTTGTGGTGTTTGTATCCACATTCATCTGTTTAGCCCAGAAATAAGTTCTACATCTTTAAGACTTGGCTCTGAGAGCAAAGCGGGGAAAGAAGAAGCGTGCAGTTTGTTTTCAGGAACTGCACTCACTCCTCCACATTCTGCTCCTAGACTGTATTGTGTACGGGCTGACAGCAAGAGAGCTCTTCTTTGCTTTTTGGTTAGTTTTTTGCTAGCTGAGGCAGAGGAGTTCCCTGGACTGTTTTTTTTGGTTTTTTGGTTTTTTTTTTTAAATCTTTTTCTTGGGACTGTTTAAACCTGTTCTGTACTGAAAAACCCTGAAAACACCCGGATCTCACACCTGCACCCCCCAGGGCCCAGTTCTGCATTTTCCAGTGCCAGAGGGACCAATGAGAGGCTGAGCACACCCATGACAAGGACTTTCTCAGTTTTGCCATCTCTCTTCAGGACAGTGAGAGGTTTTAATGTTTAATATTACTCATTTTTTAGGCTTGTGAACACTTTGCTTGTTGAACAAACAGTTTTTTTCCATTTTTCTCTTAAGGAATTTTTTTCTCAAGCCCGTTGGGGGAGGGGCAGCTTGAATTTGCTTTCTAGAGGGACTCCATTTGGACATTTCCTCACAAAATTTGCCCTAAACCAGGACACTGTAACTATAAACACTGGAAATGTACAAGAAAACAGCAACCTGCTTGCTGTGTTTTTCATGGAGGAGAAGAGCAAAACAGACTTGAGATAAGGGCTCTGTGGGAGGACTAGACAAGAAGCTTGCCTTCCTTACCCTTGCATAGAGAGAGGCTAGCATAGGCAATTAGGATAACTTTAGGAAGTAAAGGCATGACAAAGACACAGTTTTCACAGTATTTTGCTCTAACTCTTCAATATGCACAAGAATTTGTTTCAATTGCAGAATTTGTTATCTAATAACTTCATTAGTTTTGAATTTTTCAGAGTACTTGCTGAACTACCAAGGTTGCTATCTTGTATAACAGTTAATTGCCAGAAATTAATACTCAACTGCCTGAAACAGTATTTAGTACTATTTAGAAAGATGCTGGCTAACTGACTCTTTAGATTGAGTACTTAAATGCAGCAGTATTGAGGAAGTAAAAGCAAGTATAAGCAAAAGTGTTTAAATTCATATTTAGAAGTAACTGTTGTTTGGTGTGTCAAAGTTGTTATGGAATGTAGAGAAAACATAAAAGATTCTGGTCCTGGCTTGGAACACTAAATAAAGATTGGTGTAATGCTTTTCTTGTGACTGTCATATTTTTCATTTTTTTGGTGTCTGAAATGTTTTTGTAGTTAGTAGTAGCTGGGATAAAAAAGTAGTGAGTATAATTTAAAATCCTCAATTTAAATTCTAGATTTTAATTTACCAAAAAGCCTTACTACTTAATAATTTCTGTCATGCTTAGCAAGAGTTAAATTTCTGGAGACTAAAAGAGCCTGGAAGGAAAATAAATACTTTTTAAGATAATCATACGTCAGTAATAAAACCCTCTAGAGTAATATCTGTAAGTCATTTCTAAATTGATGCATGCTTGAGCTAGTTGTTTTTGGCAGCTGTGCAGTAGGAGCATGCTTTTGAAATGTTGTTGGATGGTGGTGGTATGCTAACAGTAGCTAAAAAGGCAAATACATAGATTTGAGGTTAGAAGGTGAGTAATAACAGGAATTTATGGTTGCCGCAGAAATGAAATGTGCTGGCAGTTTCTGTAGAGCAGAAGCAGTGTGTGCTGACAGCTTCATTCTAGGGACTTCAGGCTTGCATCTGAGTCTTCAGAGAAGGTGATATATACTTGTCTAAAATTAAAGAAAAGCTTTGTTCTTGAACAGACGTAGACTGACAGTGATAGAGGAATGTGAAAGGTTTCAGAAAACCAGCCTTTGTGTTGTCTGGATCAGGAGATTTTAAGGTCATCTTCTGTGACTTTTAGATTGTGGTTCTGAATTTATTACTTTCTTATGGAGTCTGGGAAATCCTTTGGTGGAGACATGTTTTCCTGAGCAAGGATCATTTTTTCTCGGGTGACTTTGATTCTAACCTTATTGTCCTATGGCATCTGTTTTTTACAGTTTTTTCTGGCTCTTCCATTGTGGCAGTCCTTTTCTCCTGGTTGCCTTCAGCTTTGCTCTTTATCCCTTATTTCTTCACAATTTAGCCTAAGAAAAGAAAAAATCTCATGATTTTATCTAAGTTAAAACAAGGCAAATAACATAATTAATACAAGGGCCCTTAAAAACATGGTCTTCTGATTAATTTCTATTTGGTTTTGTTGTTTTTTTTCTTTTGCTGTGAAGTGTTTGAGACAGGAATTGTTCTTAAACAAGCCCTGGAGCACACATTTTTTATATGTACAAACACACTGAAGATCTATGTTTTTACATAGAAGTATAAACAGTCAATATATATGTAACATACACAGAACATATATTTAGAACATGTATATATAGTATATGTTGTATGTAATGATATATTAGTGATCTATTAAGAAGTAAAATACTGTGTACATGTCATATAAAATGTGGTGCGCTTGTACATACATAAAAGGTTATACTAGCAAAAGGGCTTCTTTAGTTTGTGTTGTTTTACTCCTGCTTCAGTGGGTCTGCACGTGGTCCAGCCTAGAGTGCTAGGTTGACTTGCATTGCCTAAAAGCAGAGAGGAAGAAAGAAAACCCTTTTCTATCAGCACAAGCCTTTGTGTGGGTGCAGCTATACTAGTGAAGTGTTCATGCACCTTGGGGAGATGTCATTGAACTGGAAGAATTCCATCTGCTGGCAGTGCCCTGCATCCTCGTTGCAGGGCTCTGCCTGCGTGCAGTGGGATGATCCACAGAGGCTCCACAGCATAGAGAGGCTGCTAGAGGAGGTCTGCTCTGGTGAAGGCACCAGTCCTACTGGCAGTGCTATATAATTTTTCCATCTATGATAGTGAGAAATCCTGCCATTTAAGAATTATCACTAAAAATTTAATAGTTAATTGCTGATCACTTTAGTGGAAAAATAGCTGATGGGCTTATTTACTGGGTGGTGTGGCAAATAATTTGGGTGGGGTCACCCACACCTGTCACTTACTGTTTACAGAAGTGATCTGAAGTGTATTATCTCTTATCTTTCTAATTCTGGTGCCTGGGCTTGGCCTGGAAGATACCAAAAGGAAAGGCAGTGAAAACTAGCTGTTTACAGTAAGACAGGAAGGTGCAGTGAAGATAAGAGTTGCTTCTTGGATTTGTACTAAGGGAAAAGATAGGAGTCCTTTCCCCCTTATGATGTATAGTGATAATGTGGAAACTAATCAATGGTTAATAAGTTACCTTTGAATATTAAATTTTAAATGCTTTTTGAGTTATATTGGAAAGCATTGGACACCTGTTTTTTAGTTCTGTACGTGTAAAACTAATTACAGTATTAAAATTTAAGGATGGTATCTTGTGATTCCGAAAAAGTACTGTGTGTGTAGTGGTACTGGCCATGTAATTAAGAGCAGCCCAAGCTTTTGTTGTTGTTGTGTTGTTGTTGTTGGTTTTTCTCTTCTTATTGGAAAATCCAAAAATTCTCATAAAAGTTGAAAATATATCAGAATGCAAGACAAAGAATACCTGTACAGAATCAAAGAATGGGTAAGGTTGGAGGGGACCATCTGGTCCAACCTCCCTGCTCAAGCTGAGTCATTCTAGAGCACATGGCACAGTACAGTGTCCAGATGGTTCTTGGCTATATCCCTTGAGGGAGACTCCAAAACCTTTACTGGCAATCTGTGCTAGTGCTCGGTCACCTGCATAGTAAAGAAGTTCTTCCTCGTGTCCTCGTGGAGCTTCCTGTGCATCAGTTTCTGCCCATTGCCTCTTGTGCTCAGCACCACCAAGGAGAGCCTGGATCTGCCCTCCCTTCAGATACTCAAACATTATTGAGCATTCATCTGTCATCTGTTCTTGAGGCTGAACAGGCCCAGCTCCCTCAGCCTTTCCTCACACATGAGGTACTCCATTTCCCTAATCACCTTAATTCACTAGGTGAAGGCTTCACTACGGCTGAGTAGAGGGGCAGGATCACTTCCCATGTCCTGCTGGCAGTGCTCTTCCTAATCCATCCCAGGACCCCACTGGCCTTTTTGGCCACCGGAAGACACTGCTGGCTCATGGCTTGTTGTCTACCAGGACCCTCAGGTCCTTCTCCACAGAGCTGCTTTCCAGCAGATCAGATCCCAGCCTGTGCTGGTGCTTGAGATAATTCTTTCCCAGTGCAGGACCCTGTATTGGACCTTGTCAAATTTCAGAAGGCTCCTCTCTCCCCATCTCTCCACCCTTTTGAGGCCCTTCTGAAAGGTGCCACTCTGGGATATTGGCCACTGCTTCCAGCTCTGTGTCATCAGTGACCTGCTGAAGAGGCATCTGTCCCTCTGTCCAAGTTACTCATGAACAAATTAAACAATACTAGGGTTATTGTGAACCTTGGGTTACAGGCTTCCAGCTAGGCTTTGTGCTGTTTTGAAATAGTTTGATGGATTACTTTGAACATGTTGCTGGACCTTCTGTGTCTTATTTTTTTCTTTTAATAGTTAAAGTGACCCAAGGCCTTACTGTACTTAAAATCACTGTATCAGTGGATCACTGAAATACAACTTCTCTGTCTTAGTTACCTTAGAGCTGAAATTAGTTTGTGAAAAAAGGATTTGGGGAATGTGTGTGGCAAGCTGCCTTTATCCCAGTATAGCATCAGTTTTCTGTTTTATGAGAGGCAATTTATGCAACCCTTTACAGCTTAAAAATGTTGTTGCACAATTGATACTTATTAGTGTGGTTTGCATTGTCTGAACAAGTGAAAACAGGAAATGGGAAAAACTTTGAAGAGCTTTCTGTTCAGAAATTTAACAGACTAACTTAGGTCTTCTTTCTGACTTGGATATTTGCTTTCTGACCTAAATTCTCTTCCCAGTTGTTATGGTTTTAATTTAATAAAACTGGGCAGAAACACCAATTAATGTAGGGGTTTTAGTGTTAATATTTTTGTGGGAGGGAGAGATTAGGAGAAAAATAAACAAAGCAGGCTTAAGCCTAAAAATGAACAAAAATAGTTTTATTAACATATCTTAAAAGACTGAAAAAAGAAAAAAAAAAGTTGAGAAATAAGAAAACAGAATGAAACCTTAAAACACACTTCTTTCCTCTTACAAACTATTAACTTTCTTACTGAACAACATAGAAAGACACAACTTTAGGATTTTCAGTCAGTTTCACTACTTAGACATAACTACTCATCACTCTAGGAGAAGAGTCCTTCTAAGAACTTTTTATGAAGATGTTTGCTACAAGACAAAATAGTCCAGTGCTCTCAGTGTCACACATCTGCTGCCGCCCGGAGTTTTCTCACTGTGATGTTCTATCCGCAGAACTTCTCAGTGTATCTGGGGTATTATTTACAAATACTTCTGATCTAACATTATTTTTGTCTCAAAAGGCTGAGACTTCCTTTTGACCCAGGAGCAGGGGGTTCAAAGTTCCTAAATAAATCTCAATTACATCAGTCCTTAATTTTGATTAGAATAGCATTCTACCCAAATAATACTAAGATGCTGCAAAGAACAGTTCATTTCTTCATAAATTACCTTAGAAAAGTCCAGTTAAAAATGTCCACTTCTTCAATCTTATTCCAGTATTATTAGTTCTTTCACTTCTCATCTAACTGACTTCATGCAGTGTCTGTTCCATGTACCTTCTGTTTTTTTCTTTCTTCTTTCTCTCGAGGAAGAATTGTGCTTTAAAAGTTCTGTGTTGCTAAGAAAGGGTTACATCCACCCGGGCTTGCAAAGGCCACGTGCACGCGCTGGGCTGCAGGGCTGAAGGAAAAATGCAAGGCCGTGCTGATAAAGGAAACTGGTAACTGTCCTTTTTTCCACCCCTCGGTCTCATCTAGGGTGATCCAGCTCAGAGTTGTTATGGAGCTGCAGGTTTGCTTTCTCCGCTGCCAGCGGTGATTAAGCTGGGCCATGTTTTGGCCCCTTGGGCCGTGGTCTGAGCACACGGCCCCGCACTGCCGAGCTGCCGCTGCCCCTCTCCCCTGCCCGCAGGCAAGGGAAAGGGGCTCAGCCGGCCCCGGCTCTCTCTGTGCGGGCAGCGGCCCTCAGACACCCACAGGCCCGGCCCGGCCGCCCAAAAGGGCAGCAAGGCCCGACCCGAGGCTGCCCGCCACCCATGATGTTACCTCATTGCTGATCCCAAAGCGAGGGAGCGAGCGGTCAGCTGCAGATGGGTTTTAAATGTTCCTTCCCAAGTGGCACTGACAGTTCTCACTGGTCAACTTAGCTGCCAATATCCCAACCTGCTTTTGATAGGTCCTTGTCCTCTCCCCCAACCTATGCTACAGTCAGGGCAGGGGAAAACATTTTACATTTCCCTATATCTAGATAACAAAACTGTGCTAACCCATGATACCAGTAAAGTTGTGGGGTTTCATTTGCATTTTTGGTAGGAGTGGAAGATTCAATGTGAAGACTCCAAGACACTACCATATCTATGCATCTCCTTTAATAAAGCATTGCCATAGGTTAGTATAGTTTGGTTTTTTAGTTATAGAAGAATGTAAAATAATTCTCCAGGTCAGGACCTGGGAATTGTTTTAGAAAAGACAGGGACCTATCAGAGGGTTAGTTGGAATACTGGCATCTTTTCTGACCACTGAAAATTGTTGGCTACGACTTTGGGAAGTACCATATAAAACCCCTTGATTTGCTGTAGGTGGGCCTTTTTCTGTCTTTCTGTTGGCCAGAGAGAGACAGGTAACATTGAGTTGGACCTGCGCTGCTCTCCCCTTTTGGGGGGGAGCTGGCCTGAGGCTGGCTGGATTCCATCGGCTCCTGGGTTGGGGGAGGGAAAGAGAGGTTGCTGCTTTACAACAACTACTTTCTCCAAACTTCCCTGGAGCAGGGAGAGAACTCTGCTGGGCCCCTGATAAGAGCTATGGGCACTATTTAGGGTGAGGCCACCCCAACTTACACCGAGGGGTGGGCTGAGAAGGCATTTATGATCCTGCCTGGTTTTTTTGTGATTCCGGACTGCCCGGGTGCTCCGATCTCTGATGTTTCTGTGTGAGTTCTTCCTCCCTCATCAGTGCAGCCTTAAACATCTAACACCACGAGCTACAGAGGGAGAGACAAAGACTTCAAGCAGATTTAACCCTTTCCTGGCAACATGAAGCTTCCAGAGCTTAGCCCTTCTCTGAGAGAGTAAGAAAGGTCAAAGTGAACATAAAGAACAACAGCATGGAGTCAGTAGAGCAAGAGTGAAAAGACTGTTGGGACAGAGGATTGAAAAGTTCGTTGTTCTATTCTTACTTGAGCCATGGAAATGAACTCTATATTTAGGTCATTCCTTTAAATAATGGGAAAGATAAGCATTTGGGGAGATGATTGTTTTGATTTGTGTGTGGATTTGAGCAAAGGTGTTTGTGATAGACTAAGTGATATTAATCCTATAAGATGCTTGAACAAAGGTAGAGATGAGAAGCCCCCTGCACCAGTAAAGAAGTGAGACGATATCTCTGTACCTTGAGGTGAAGAATCCTTTGCTTTGGAGTTATTCATTTTTAAAAGGTGACACCCCAGTATGCAAAAGTCTAAGGCCCATGACCCATAAGCAGCTTGGGAACCTGCTAATAGGAGGAGTCACAAAGGCAGGTTTCTCTGGGCAGTTGTTTTTGTGACAGTTTAAAACCCACAAGAGAACTGTTCTAAGTTGTCAGTGGGATCCATGACTCTAAGAGAGACTCTTCCCCTAAAGAACTGATGAAAGACTATTATCAGACAGTGAAACTGACTGAAAATTACAAGCTTTGTCTCTTTATGTTGTTTTGTAGGAAAGTGAACAGTTTGTAAGGAGAGGGAAGAGTGTTTTTTGAAGTTTCATTCTGTTTTAGTTTTTTTCCAACTTTCTTTTTCTGTTTTTTTAGTGTGTGTTAATAAAACTAGCTGTTCATTTTTAAGGTTGAGCCTGCTTTGTTTTTCTCCTAATCTCTCTCCCACAGAAAGAGTACTAAGACCAGAATTTAGTAAACGTGAAACCACTACAAACATGAATAAGGAACAGGATTTTACCCATGGGACAGCTGGGCCTTTAAATAATCATGCCACTGCCGCACAAATTCTCTATGTGTGAAATATATGGCTTTGAATGGCTTTTGCCAGTGTTGTCCTTTTATGGACTTAAATTTCTATGGTACAATGACATTTCATGTGGTTTATAGATGGAAGAGACTTGCTCAAGACACTATTCTTTGTTTCTGATGGGATATCTCTTCCCACGTTAGGCACTGTGGCTTGTTCATTTAAGGATAGTTTTCAAACAACTTCTTCAAACCTGCATTCTTGGCTCATTAGCTAGACATGCAGAGGTGGGCACTTTAAAATTTGTTTACTGTCATAAGAGTGTGGCTTTTTTCCTGTCACAATAAAGGTTTCAGAAGACAAGGAAGCAAGGAAACAAAATTGACCAAAATAAACAAATATTTCAAAGGAAGTAGTTAGAAAATTAAGAAGTTATAGTACCTGACTAATTTTTCTAAAACTTGTTTAAACAGGGGAAACAACAGTAAGCAGTAAGAATTGGCGCATGGTCTAGTGGCAGGCCTATCGCTAGCAGGTGGACTACAAAAATTATTAAGGAACTGGAGCATCTCACTTGTGAGGAAAGGCTTACAGACTTGGGCCTGTTCAACCTCTAGCAGAGATGACTGAGAGTAGTCCTCTTCAGTGTTTGTGTGTAGCTGAAGGGAGGATGTCAGAGGATGGATCCAGGCTCTGCTCAGTGGTGCCAATCAATAGGATAAGAGGCCATTGTCACAGACTGATGCACAGGAAATTCCATTTGAATATGAGGAAGAAATTCTCTGCTTTATGGGTGACCTAGTGCTGGAACAGATCATCCAGAGAGGTTGTGGAGTCTCCCTCACTGGAGATATTCAAGAAATACCACATGGACACAGTCCTGTGCCATGTGCTCTGGGGTGACCTGGCTTAAGCAGGGAGGTTGGACCAGATATCCCCCTGTGGTCCCTCAAAGCCTCAGGCATTGTGATTCTGCAGTCCAGGAATCATGAAATTGTTAAGGCTGGAAGCGACCACTGGGGGTCATCTTATCTGCCTGCCCCTGCTCAAACAAGACCACCTAGGGCCAGGTATGCAGGACCATGTCCATGCAGCTTTTGAATGTGTTTAAGGATGGACACTCCAAAACTCCCTGCGTAGCCTGTGCACGAGCTTGGTCAAAAAATGAGTGCATTCTAACGTTCAAGATGAACCTCCTGTGTTTCAGTCTGCACCCATTGCCTCTTGTCTTGTGATTGGGCCATACAGTGATGGGCTATAAATGTAAGGGACTGGGATATGTTGTAAGAGGAGGAGCTGAGAGGCCTGGGACTATTTAGCCATCTCTAGACATATTGTTGGATGCTCTCTGTTTTGTTCACATTTTTTGTAAGGAGAAACCCAGAACAGGATATAGTATTCCAGTAGATAAGAAGGAACCCCCCTCCCTAGACCTGCTGGCATGCAGCTCAGGATGCCATTCACCTGCTTTTCCACAAGGAAACATTGCTGCTGGCTCATGCACAATTTGGTATGGAAGGACCTTTTCTGCAAACCTGCTTTCTAGGTGTGTGGGCCCCAACATATATGAGTTTATGGGATTGTTCTGCCTGGTGTATAGGATATCACACTTGCCCTCGTTGAATGTCATGAGATTCCTCTGAGTCCATTTTTCCAGCCTGTTGAGTTCTCTGTGAATGTTATCGCAGCTGTCTGGTATATCAGCCACTCCTCACAGTAGTCTAGTGTCAGCAAAAGAAACCAAACTCAGACCTTAGTTTTGTAAATTGCTGCATTAGTACTGAACATTAGGTCAGATTGAAATAGGTCAGAAGGAAGTCTTGTGAGGACTATTAACACACTTTGTGTGGTGATATTATCAAGGAAAAAGAAACATGTAGAAGCATCAAGAAGGAAATATAACAGCTGCTGCCAAAGCAAAATTGGGAAATGGAGCAGTAAGTAGTACATATTCGGTGTTTCATAAATCTGTTTACCTATAATAGAAAGGTTTGGATTGGAAGCAACATTCAAAGGTCAAGCCCAACCCCTCCACCATGGGCAGGGACACCTTCTATGAGGCAGGTTGCTCAAAGTCCCATCCAGGGTGACTTTGAGCACTTCCAGGGATAGGGCATCCAGTGTCTCACCACCCACAACATAAGAAGTTTTGTCATTGTGTCCAGTGTAAACTTACCATCTTTCAGTGTGAAACCGCAGCCTCTTGTTCTGTAGCTACAGGCTCTGGTAAAAAGTATTTCCATTTTCTTACCCACCCACTTCTATATATATAAGATCACAATAAGGTGTCTCTGGAGCCTTCAGGCTGAACAACCCTAACTTTGTCTTTTTTCTTAGGAAAGGTGTTCCTGCCGTCTCAGATCATTTTTGTGGACCTTCTCTGAACCTGCTGTGTAGCAGGTTAATGTCTGTCTTGCACTATGGACCCCAGAGTGGGGCATAGTACTCCAGCAGGCATCTCATGATGTAAAGGGAAGAAGAGGGACAGAATCACTTCCTTTGACCTGCTGGCTAAATTCTTTTGATGCATCCCAGGATACAGTAGGCATTTTGGGCTGCAGATGCACTATCCAATGATTTATCTTCTAGCACCTGCCAGTCCTTTTCAGCAGGGCCATTCCCAAGCCCTTCATACCCTAGTCTAGGAATTGTCACAGCTCAGGTGCCAGACATTGCATTTGGCATTGTGGAACTTCATGAGAACCTCATAGATGGTCTCACTTCTCAGGCCGGTCAAAGTCCATCTCAATGTCACCCCTTCCCTTAAGTGAATTAATTGCACTGCACAGCTTGGTGTCATCTGCAAACTTGCAGAGGAGACAGTCAGTGTCAGTGACACAGTCCCATTACCTGTGTTATTGATGAAGATGTTGAGTAGTGTTGGTCAAATTTTGCCCTCCTGAGGGACACTACTAGTTACTGTTTTCCACAGGGGGTGGAGCCATTGACTCTTTTTGGGTTAAAGTTTCATTGACTCTTCAGATGCAGTCATCCATCCAGTTCCTTATCCATGTAATAATCCATCCCTCAATGCTCTATTTCTTTGAGTGGCAAGAATTTTGTGAGGGGCAATATCAAAGACATGCCAGAAGTCTTAAGTAGATGGTATCTGTTACTCTCCCCATGACCATGGATACAGTCACTTCTGCAGAAGAATGTGGATATATTCTTTCACGGGATTTGTTTGTTATCCTGAAATATGCTGTTCCCTGTAGCTGAAATACTCTTTGGAAAGTCCTCTTACAGAAATTTAAATGTAAGTATTCATCAACATCTTAGAGTCTATTGAGTTTCCTCGTGCCAAATTGGAATGCTGGTACTGTGGGTTGTGCATGCAGTGTTTTGGGCTTTTTAAGGATGGGGGAAAAAACGGGATGTGACAGGAGCATAGTCGTGAATGTTATTTGTTTTATAAGGTTATATTTGCAATACTGGTTTTAAGAATATTTCTGAACAGTGAGGGAAAAGGTTATTCCTTGATCAACTACCTGCGTGTGCTCAGACAGTGGCTCTCTTGTGTTTGTTGGCCACAGATATTTGATGCAGTCTCTCATTTCCTTATGAAATTCAAGGAAGCAAATGAAAAAAATTGATTATGTCCCGTTGGAAAGGAATATGATAATGAAACTGAACACAGTACGTGTTTTTTCTCTCACAACTTTCTGTCTGCTTGAGTTGAACAAAATCCCATTTCTTCTGTTTTACAAGAGTTGACATGAAATAGCGTCCTTTACATTTTAGGTCTCTAAATTACTTGTGTTTTCCAGATATTTTCTCAGAACACCTCTATGGAGCTTGAAGGCGACTGTTGATAATATTACTAATGCCAGTGCTGAAAAGATTTTGGAAAATTTTTTCCGTGTCTATTTTTCAAGAGTTTATTTAGAAAAGCCCAAGGGAAGACAACTATTGTAGTTTGGGACAAAGCATAACTTTTTTTCCACTGTTCATTTACAATCACGTCAGAATTTTTAATCCACTGCTTTTCAAGAGATACAGAAGAGTACATCATACATCTGTTTAAAAACACAAGAATGCTCTAAGTGCTTAATGATAAGGATTAAAAACATATTTAAGTGAAAAGGTGTTAAAATAAAATCAAGTGTTTGAGATCTCAACAGAGCTGCTTTAAGGTGAGGAGTGGGATTGTAGGAGCTTGTTGTCTATCTTGATGACCAAGGAGCATAAGGGAGATCCTAGCCACTGTTTGATAACAGGAACTCTATTTCACAAAGACATACTAACGCTGTCTTTGGAAGTCTTTGTCAGAGATTGAAAATGTAATTCCACATTTTAAGTCCTGAATAAAGATCTCTTCATAGCTGGACTTTGCCTAAAATATGGGAGATAAAAAAACTGTACTGCCTTTGAAATTGATAGGAGGTACTTGCTTGTAGACACTAATACTGTTTTTTATATGCCAAGTTTTGGGTCTCTATGGTTTGGTTATGGAGACACTGGGGAATAAAAATCTGAGGCAGTAAAACCTACATCCAAACAGTACAGTAATATGGGTTTGTAATTCCTTTTCTCCCTTTGCAAATATGAAGAACTTCTGGGTTTGTAACAAAATGGTGGGTGAACTACTGATATTTTTAAAATCATTGCTGTGGCTAATTATCTTAGTGCAGTCACTTGTATGCATCATTGCACCCTTCTCTACCTTCCCACTTTCCTCTCAAAGTGGACACAGCCTTTGCTCTGCAAATAATGATGATAATTGGTACTAAGACAGACCTGTTACTCATCCTCTTTTGAGCACATTTCTTGTGGCAGATGTCTAGTTTTTAATTAACTGCTAATGAACATGCCTAGTAGACCATGATACTGCTGCCATCCTACTCCATTTTATATCTCACTGCTGCTAAGCTCTTGAAAGGTTACAGAGCAGACATTAGTGTCTTTGAAGTGATGGGAAAGTGATTACATGCATAACATAATTGTTTGTAGGATCTACTGTGGCAAATGTTTAGTTACTAAACGCATCTGGTGAACATTGCTGTTATCCCTCTCCTTGGTCTTTATTTTTTTCCTTTGTGTGCAGCTCATTTTATCCCTCCTACAAAGATAATACAATATGCTTTTAAAAATTAAAGTTTTTTAAATAAAAAGAATACGAACTTCTGGAAAGGATCGTCTTTATGGATGATGCCTTGACTCTTAGGAAGAACTTCAAACCTATTATGAATAAATAACAAATAAGCAATAAATCAGTATATCAAAGTCCTAAACAGCAATGAACATCAGATAATAAACATGAAATCATGATATAACTTTGGTGCCTTAAAAGACCATGATCAGGGTTTTAGTCTTAAGTCAGTTTCATGTAGTGCCATATTTACATATCTTTATGTATCATGCCTGTAAGTAACCATTTGCAAAGCTACAAAAACATGCGGAGCAGCTTTGCAATGCACTTGCAGCTCTCACGCCACACCTTGCTCCTTGCTCCTCACTATCTGTGTGCAACACCACCAGTGAACATAGGATGCAACCCTCCCACTCTCAGCTTCAGAGCCTTTTATAGAGCATTAATCTGTTCCTCATTTCTCCGACTTTCATAATGCATGATATGTAGGCTACAAACCATAGCCAGGGAAATGGTGGCTAATGTGCGCCTAACATTTCTTAAAATTTTAACCTGTGCTTCCTGAAATCAAGTGGTTTAACTTGTTTGCTAATTAAACCAAGCAGGAGAGAGATGAGTGAGTAATCTTTGTACATTTCCCAAATGGTAGGGATGAAAATGGAAACAATGTTTCCTGTTTCAACTTCCCCGTAGTCATGCTGCAAAACAAGCTCAT
The DNA here is from genome assembly GCF_015227805.2 of Hirundo rustica. Lineage (NCBI taxonomy): Eukaryota > Metazoa > Chordata > Aves > Passeriformes > Hirundinidae > Hirundo > Hirundo rustica. The sequence goes on along the minus strand of NC_053488.1, from coordinate 37,492,013 downwards.
TTGAGCCTATTGTTGGAAAAGAGAGGAGGCTTTTCTGCATGAAACCAGTTTGGAAGGAATAAATCCCTTTTTATTCTTAGGCAGCTGCACCAAAACTAGGTAATGTGGGGTTGATAGTGCAGCTGGGGACAAGTAAGACCAAGGGAGGCTGCCAAAATATCTGTTTTGAGGAGATGGGGTGGAAACTACTGAAGTCATGGTAAAGTTTGCGTGAGAGGGATGTCACATTGTTCTTTAGAGGCTGGATCCAAAAAACCCAAACAAAACCTCTGCAGGCCTGTCAGACCTTACAGTGCTCCTACTGATAGTTCTTCAGTTAAGTGAAGCTTCACTAGCAAAAACTGATTGATATTGTAGAAAGTGATCTACTGTTTTAACTACCTTAATCAGTGATTCCTAATACTTCCTTCAAAAGGTTGCCTTTTGTGTTGTTGTAAACATATGAAATTAGAAGAATAAGAAGTACTTACCTTTTACCTTGTTTTCTAAACACATTAAGAAAGGTGGTGATCAGATTTATGTTTTGAAGTGTATTTTTGAGTGCATGGCTTTTAATGGAGCACTCAAAAAGTAATTCCTGATACATCGTGTGAGAAAAACAACGTGTGACTTTATAGAATTGACTAATGGATTGTGGTAAATTTAAAGATTGTTTTGTATATCAAAATAAGTAAATTATGGCTGCATGACAGTTGGGACAGCAGAAAAGTGAAAAATTAGCAAGTGCAGTCCAGAGTTCTTGAATGTTAGCCCCTGTGTCTGTATAAAATAATTTTATAAATAGCTCAAGGCATGTGAGATGGGGTTATGAGAAGTAAAAGTGTAGGACTTCAGTAGTTACATATATAAATTATAATAAGTAAATTCATTCATATGCCAGTAGATGTTATACAGGTACTGTTGACAGTTTGTCTTGAAAATTCACACCTAAAGAAACAGATGAAATATTTCTGCATTATTTTGAGTTGAGGTTTTTTTTTTTTTTTTTGGAGTAATGGGTGAAATATCATAAACTTCACTCCAGGTATGATTTCAGTAGCTACCAGCAGTCCTGTACAATTTTATATGCTGTTATAGGACCACTAGCACTCACCTGGTCAAACTTAAGTCCATCCTGTTCAGACATATGTTTTTATTTGTCTCATTTTCGATACCATGAATTGGATGGCACTCTGGCATTTTCCTGGTATCTGCCTTGAGCAGAGGGATAGTGGAGAGTGGCCAAGGTGGAGGGGATTGTTCTATCTTATATTCATATGCCCAGACACAAGGAAACAGGAGAGAAAGGCAGAATAACTGTTAACCTGGAGCAGATTATGGGAGCTATGACTAATCTAAAGGTGCTTTTTGTTGCTTAATTTTCTAAAAAACACCTGTGCTGAGCATTTTGGGCAAATTAAATGGATAGCTGAACTTGGTAAACATTAATAAAACTATGGAAGTTTTAACTAGGAAAATATCTTCATATTTAAACTATGGGGAAGACATTCTAATGTAAAAACTCTGTTTCTAAAATTGCTTACAGATTATTTTAGCAGATTGGTTACAGGATTGTATGTCCACTCATTGTGATTTTCATCTTGCAAGCTCCTTTTAAAAACAGGCGGAGGTATTAATTAATATCACATTTCTTGTTGAGAATTCCATGCTGTCCATGAGAATACCTGGATTTTCAGCTCAAAGCTGGTTCCTAAACAGTGTTAAGTCATGAATAATTTCCCCTGCTTCCCCTAAAAACCTTGGCTAGAATAAAATGCAAATTAAATTTTACTAAATATGAAATTCAGAATATCTTTAACATTTTTTAATATTCAGGGTAGAAATGTGCTTGTTGTTTCCAAGTTGGGGGAAGAGAGAGATGTGAGTTTAAATCAATCTTGCTGCTGAAACTTTTTCTTTCAGAGCAGTGATAAGGCTTTCTATAGAAAAGGAAAGGTGTTTGACTTTTCTGCCGCTGTTCTTTGTTGCCAGAGATGCTGTGGCAGGTAGTGGCTGCCCAAAGCAACCTATAGTTGCTTAACTTACTCATCAGGCTGCAAAATAAGTATCCAGCTAGCTTTTTTGGGACACGAGCAGAACTGTCCTCAGACAGCATGATATAATGCAGGGTATATAAATAGTGTGGTGGGTTAAAGGGGAGGGGCTAGATTGAGAAGAAGCAAATAAATATCAAAATCCACCATAGATTCTCAATAATTAACCAAACTTCTTCCTTATTTTTCCCAAACCCTCTGCTATACGTTGTTCTTCTGGGGATGATGATACTACTGGGAACAGCAGCAGCAGTTGCAGGCCCAGCACCTCTCCCATGGCCATGGACCTCCAGTGCCTCTAACGCCGCATCCATCAGGACTTCAGCCTCCAGGAATCCCTCCACTTGGAAGCAGTGCTGGCCTTCTTGCCCTCTCCAGTGCTTTGGGTGGGCAGTCTCACTTGGCAATAAAAGATGACAAGAAGCATCACGATGCAGACCACCACAGAGGTGAGAGGCGTGGCAGGCCTGATTAGGACATTGTCAGATTTGCACATTGTCACAAATAATGTGCATCTCTAAAGAATTCAAGTTATATAGAATGAGAAAAAACTATTGGCAAGCTTTAAAATGTCTGCATATAAACCACTGAAGCAAAATTCCGCTTGGAATTTTTCAATATTTTAAAGGGGATCACTAGGTGTCACCTGCTCTACACTCTGCAGGGCCTTTTGACATCCTGGTAAATGCTTAGTTGTAATAGCAGTGGCCTGCACCATATTGTGTAAAATTGTTAAACTGCATAATGGTGATTTTTTCAAAGAAAGTAATGTTGTGAAGTGGGTGGGTGGAATGGTAAGGGGAACAAGAAGTTAAATTTTGAAGTGAATGTGTTCAAACAAAAGATTTAAATAATTGCTTCTGTTACTTTAGTTTTATAAGCTTAAATTCTAGTACTCAGTTAAATATTGGGCAAAATTGCACTTGACTAATTTTTGAAAAGAAAATAATTTATTCTGTCATGAAATAAAACTAGGCTTTGTGTATGGTTAAACTGTAAATCATGTTTACAAAATACTGTAATTTTCAGGAAATCACTGTATTAGGAACGTGCAATGACATATAAATAAAAGCCCTTTTAAAACTGTTAGTGGCTTGTGTTCTAATTCTTTTTTCCCCTTTTTTATTTCTGTTCTTGCCTCTGTGTCTGAACGGGCATGTCTGTCCATTTCTTGGTTACTGTGGGAGCAGACAGAGAGCCAGGCACAGTAAGTACCAACATTCCTGCTAATGTTTCCATTTCCAATAATGTAGTAACCAGATATTGTGCTGTTTGTGTATTTTGTCTTCCTTTTAGTTATTTTCATGATACAAAGCATTTTCTGTTAATATATGTCTTGGTTTATGCAGAATACCAGATCATTTGATGAACTGTATCAAGGAGTTTTGTTTCTGAGCAGAATGCTTTTAGGTAAACTTGAACTTTTGTTTGCTTATTGGAGGCAGAAAGGGGGCATGAAGCTGCAAATCACAAAGAACATGGCAAATACAGCATTTTTAGTCAGAGTTAAGATTTTTTTAGCCTCTAGGATTTTCAGGAATTAGAGTTGGAGACTAGGTGAGAAATTTAAATGTGAGAATTTTAAATGTGTCACAATGGTGTTTGGTCCTAGGAGGTTTTTTTTTTTTATCTACATCTGTTTAAGCTATCCTAATGTCATTACTGTTTAATTTGTGCTTCAGGTATAACTCCTACAAACGATACATTTCCCCCCTGTAGACATAAGCTGTAGTAGAATTGGCTTTGTCTCTAAAGCTCTCTGAAGATCTGCTTGCTGCTTCTCATGCTGTTTTGAGTGATACTGCCATATTAATCTGTTAGACACAGTCATATGAAACTTACGTCAATTCAAGTAACAAAGCTCATTCTGTTTATGTCAGAGGTGAATTCAGGCTCTATTTTCTTCCTTCTCTCAATTAGAAAAGACAAGAACTAGGAAAAGTTATTTGACAGATATCTGTACGGTATTAAACTTCTGACTTTTATTGCTGTTTATTTAATATATATAAAAGGCTCACTGACAGTTTTTTACTGGAAACTATCTGCATATCTTTTGCACCAGTCTTTTTGATAACTAAGCAAGAAGCATTAATTTCAGCTTGGTTAATGTAATTAATGACAGTGTATCTGCAGAAATAATTTTAAGCTGGGTTTTTATGAAGTATCTGACTTATTAAGGACTTCTTGCTCTGTTGGAGACATACTTCTTTGAGAGCTGTTAGTTGACTGCAAGAATCCCTACCTAATGATGGCTCTGTTTTGATTTGGTTGTTATCTTTCCTGTCCTTGCCCTGGTCCCAGCTTCCCCCACCCATGTCATTTGGTCAAGGGTTTGAACTTCAAATTAGATGCTTAGCATTGTGAAGTTTGGACTCTGAATTCATCTTGTAGCTGAGAACAGTTCTTGCCTATGGAAGGAGAGCTATCAAAAATCAAACCTGGCTTTTGTGTTTTGGGAGAGTTGCAGGATAACTTGCTTAGTTTACCAGAGATGTAAATTTTACTTAAACTATGTAAAATTTTTGCTGCAGTTGCTTCTGTATCCATATGTCTAATTGATGATTGCTTGCTTACTACTTGAAGCAGACTATTTTTATGCTGGGTTTATCAGTAATTAACTTCTAAATAATCTGGGGCTTAATATCATAAAGGAATTTTGCCATGTGGATGTATTGAGTTTTGGATACTATACTACAGTCATTCTAGTTTATTTTTGGTCTCAGTTTAGGATAATACTGAGTAGCTAACTTAAACTTTAATAGCTGAATACAGGCGAACTTGAACTTAAAATTGTTTAAATACAGTGTTACATCAAAATCTTGACTTAACAGTAAAGGACACTTTCAATGAAAATAATTCAAGAGAGCGTTAAATTCAGCTCTGGCTAAAATGATCACCTGGGAATTGCAGGCTCTTAAGGATAATAGGAAATGGGTCTCAAGTACACAAGGGATAGCAGCAGGTCTGTTTGTTTATTATGTGTGGCTGAAATCACTTAATAACATCTGGGTCATCAAGATAACATCAATTTAATTTTCAGAATAACATTTTAAAAGTAGTGGTGCTGCTAAAAATCCTGACAGGCATACTTTCATCATCCAAGACAACATGCTGTTTGTAAGCTACCTAAACTCACCATGATGTTTGATATTACTGTGCAGTTCTACAGTATGATTTCCATCAAATATGTCTAGCATGACCTTTGAGCACTAGCAGTAGAAGCTAACAGCTTGACATGTCAAAGTTTGAAAAGTTAAAATTTTGTGCTTGTCTATGGTGTTTTAAATTGAGTTTTTGTGACATAAATTTGAGTTAAAGCATATTGTGACAGATTAGAGCATATTCATTTTTAAATTAGATTTGGATTTACTGTTTTAAAGTCTCCTTAGATAAATAAGCAGTCATGAGCTTTTATGTATTGTATGTCTAGAAATACACCAATATTAGTGAAATTCTTTTATTTATAAATTAATATAAAGACATGATTTTTTAAAAAAAAAATTTTTGACTAGTTTAACTATTTTTGTTATATCTAAATAGCAAGGGCTATAGTTTTCTTTTATCTATTAGCTCAAGTTCCAGAAAGTAAACTGAAGAAGTTTTTTGGTAAATGCATGTTTGTGTAATGTGTAACATATAAGTTACGGGTTTTGGCTGATGTATCTCTAACAATCCCTGACAGGGTTGTGTTATTGTGCAAATGCAGGAATCCCTTCTAATGTGGCAAATTCTGGCTGCGGGTTGTGAAACCAGGCAAAGGAAGCAAGTTTTGCAACTGAAACTGAAAGCTTTGAGAGATGTCAGTATAAAAGAACTTCGATGTCCACATTTTTTTTCATTAGGAAACATATTTGCAGCATTTTTAAAACTCATTGTAGGTGTTCATTTATCACTTGTCTTCCCACTATTCTAGTATCCTGTTTGGATAGCATAGAAATGCAAATGTTTTGATGCACTCTGTTGTTACTGTTGTAACAGTAGTGATTTTCAGACAGTGAAATCTTACTTCATTGTGTGCTTAGGTTTTACATTAGTTGGTGTTTGTCTTTTGTCCTCATAAAAAATACTGAGCTTATGTTCTAAGACCTAGGAAGTATTCATAAAATTTCCCAGACATTTTTTGTCTTCATTGTTAAGTGTAAATATATATATAAATGTTTTGTAAAACAAATGCTCTTTTCCTACTGTAGAAAAATATTCTGTGCCCTGAGCTCTCTATCCTATTCTTCATCTACCAGTCTTGAAAAAGGGGGGCATGAACAACTGAGTGCTACTTTTTGGAAGATATGTGCAAGCTGTTTTTGTTCGGTGTTTTAATTCTTTTAGTGGGGGGAGGAAATTCATAAAAGTTATGTGAAAGTTTAGGGTACTGATCAGCATAGCACAAGTATGTTTCGTGATCTTTTTGAAGAAAGAATGGGTCAAGACTACTGAAAAGGTTGCTCATATGTAAGAACTGTGGGTTGCTTTGTTGCAGTTTAGTTTGTAGCTGATAGAAGGCAGCATAAGGTTGATGACAAAGGACAATGGGATTGAGGTGGTCTGGTAAAAATTTTTGTGATTTTTTGATTTTGACAAACAGTAGCTTGAAAATACTGAAATCAACTTATTCCTTGTTAATGTCTTCTGATTATAAAATCAATGTAAATAAAAAATGGTGCTTGAAAAGAAGGTGAAGTCAAGTAGCTTTCCATCAGGAGTTACCTGACACAAAACCTACTGATGACTTTGTAAGTCAGCTTTTGGGTTCTTGACATGTGTGTTTGCAATAAGGACTTTTAACAATTTGAAGTTAATGATTCTGGAGTGGAATAGCTTTGAGTGCAATCTTCTTTTGCCTGTCATGGAGATATTAAAGTCCATCTTCCAGCATCTACTGTATTCCTGTCAGTGACTCCTAACAAAGAACAACTGATGTTTTGGGTGTAGTTGTTAGACTTGATCCTGTTTTCCCTGCTCAGCAATGAATGGCATCTGTTCTTGTGTATATGACCCTATCTGTAGACAGTACTCTTGTGGGGTGCAGTGGCAGGGCAGAAGTCCTGTGCATGGTTAAATTAAAAAAAAACACACAGCCTCTACTGAGTCAAAGCAGGCAAGCCAAAGTTGTTAGCTATTGTAACTAGTTGTGATGGCTGGTGGCTGTCCTTGGCAAGGACGTACAGGGAGTCAGGAAATGACCAAGCACAGAATAAACTTACATCTTTGGGGGAAAGGGGAGCAAGAGGACTAAGGAGCCCAGCACTAGATATTTTAATTGGGACCAGTTGTAGTTGAACCATGTGTGCAGATATAATGTAAATACTGTTTTTCAATTGCTGTAATGATCAGCATAAAGTCGGTTGTCAGTTCTGTATGTACTATTCTGTATGAATTGTTTGTGCTGTATTATAAGCGGTATAATGGGATGAATGAGATACTGTGTGCTCTCAGCTTGTACCTCTGGCACACATGGTTGAGGTTTGGAAGTGGTTCCTGTGGGGAGCAGTATGGCAGTCAAGGAGGTGCATTTGATGATGTGCATTTTATATATATATATATATTCTCATATATCCTGATAGGGGACCTACCTCTGCATCATGACTTGGTTTGTGTTTTGCATTTGGTGGTTTCAGTATTTAGCTTTTGCTGGCAGCAGAGTTGCTTTAGGGATCACAAGTTGCCTGTTTTACAGCATTTATGTGGTCTGGTAGTTGTAACAGGAAGCCATGCTACATTAACCTTTTTATTTTCTTTTGGGACTTATGGAAGAAAAGGGCTTCATGTGTATAAAGCAAATGATTGAAAGAAAAGGAAAACACATAAAACTGATTTTGACCGCTTGCTCTGATCTGAGCTTCATGATTTGCAAATGTTGCGTTTGTAATCCTTAATAAACTGAACTCTTAAGTATGAAAGGAAATCCTCAGTCATGTATCTAATCTGTTGAAATTAAGACAAAATAAAAACCACTGCCTTGCAGTTTTTCTTTAAGACATAAATCATGCATGTATATATATATTTGCCCTTTTTGCATAAGCTGATTATTATTGAAAATCTATCCCAACTAAAAATTTCTGCAGAGTTATTAAAAAAAAATTATAGCCAAAATAAAAATTCTTGTCCTACTTTTGAAAATAGCTGTTAGTAGACCTGTTGGGAGAACTTAACAGATTACTCTTCTAAAGAGAAGATAAGGAGACTCTAATATTGTGAAGCTGTTGTTGCTGCCTTTTGGCTGACCCTGTTTGATAATGGACATGCAGCAAGTATAAACTCTACCAGAGCTGAAACGAGGAAAGGTGGCTTTTATTATGCTGTCCTCACTGTTCCCTGAACCTTAACATTATAAGGGTGAGAAATATCAATAGTCCAAGGCTAATATGATCATCTCTTTACCAGTTCTTGTTTGTATTTTCATTTATCTAATCTGTTCTTCAGTGTTCTGGATTTACCATTTGCACTACTCTGAAAGATTCATATTTTCACATTGCTGAATGAAATCTTACGTGTTTGGTAGTTTGAATTATGGTAGTAGTTTACAGTAGCAAGCTGTTTTTTCTTTACATGATTTTAATCATAGTTAGAACTTTCTTGAACTTTCATGGGAAACAAAACAGGAACTTTAAAATTTTTTTTAATTTACTGATTTTGCCATAAAAAGAGCACAATCTTAATTGCAATTTCTGATGCAGCTGTTGGGAAATGAGCTGCTCTACAACAGCTTCTAGCATGGATGATCACAGAGAACAGCAGTTTAAATTAATGTGGTAAGTTACAGAAAGGTGGTGTAAATATGACCACAGGGGATATGTTTTGCACAATAGGTTTGTGATATAATTACATGTCGTGTGAGAAACCACCAAGAGAAAAAGCAAATCTAATAATCTTTGTTTGGCGTTTAGGACACAGCGGGTGCTGGGATTTCCTGTGTTAATTTCACAATTTTGAAATTCTGCAAAACAGTATAAAATAATGTCAGCATTGCCTAGGTATACTAAATTAAAAAAGAAAATCAGCTGTTGTACTTATGCCTAAACCTATAGATTGTCAAATTTTGCAAGCTGTAACTCCAAATAGCATGTTTGCTACATTTTTTCTAGATGTTGCCTCTTTGCCACATTTTTGCTATTCACACTTCTTTTTAGAAAATTGACGCGACGAGCTGACTTTGTTCTCTTTACTGCATTTGCTTTAATTTTTTAGTCTAAACTCTTGAGTAGTAAAACAGGTATTTCTAATTATTTTTATTAAGGAAAACAAAAAGACTTTCTTCCTTAAGAGGAAAATATTTCTGGTCAAGTTTGAATTGACACCTTGCTTCTTAAGGTGTTTCTGCTGCTTCCTAAGATTTTTCTACTGCCACAAATGTGATGGATTCAACATTAAAAAGTTGAAAATTAGTGAAGACTAGTGAATCCCTGAATGCATGCGCATCTTGGAGGAGATAAGGGGTTAAATTCCAAATGTATTTATCAAGGCAATTAGTTCAATGATCCGACAAGCCCACCTTTTAGCTACAAAACATTTTGGTAAAGACATTATTTTGAGCTTCTTTATACTGAATTTCAATAGACCCTCCTATATGCTTTATATAAGCCCTTTGGCATTTGTTTAGCTTGAATAGTCATGAATAAAAGAGCCTAGAGTTGGCTTTAAAGTTCAGCTTCTGAATCAGGAAAAAGAGGATTCAGAGTGCCATATGTATCCTGTTTCCTTGTCCTTCTCCTTGGGGCTAAACGTTTGTGTCTGAGCAAAACTACCTTGATGTCTTCAGGTTTTAAAGGGGAAGCTATTCAATGCACAGTTCACTGGCTCTTTGTATATGTTTATGATATATTACAAGTAAATATCTCTGTCTCTTGGGTAGATATAAATATGCCCTTTGAGGGCTTATACTGAAGTACATGTTGGTATTAGAGTTCTCTTGAGAGACTTACGTGTATGGATGTAAACGCATGTTTACTTATATATTTATGTGAGTCTATATTTATTTATCTAAGCATGTACTTGGCTATTAGGATCTAGGCTTACCAAGTCTTTGTGAAAGGAGATTTTTTTCTCAACCCATTCAGTATTGTTCACAGCATTAACACATCAGTGAACAAATTGCCCTCTTGCATATGCTAATCCTGCACTTAAAAGAACTCATTGTAACACATTTTAATGCTTTAGCTGAAACTGAGATAGAGATGGGAATCGGGAATCACAGGCATATCAAATTGTCATGTGACTGAAAAATGTCTGAAATGCTCTTTGGGTCAACAGTTTGTACTTAGCATAACTTAGCATGAATGAAAGCAGTCCATGTAGTTTGAGGAAAAGATTAGTCTTTGCTTTTGTCTTTTGTGTGCCTGTGTTGGCCTCAGTTTTTCAGATCAAGTCTGATTAAGCAACACTTTAGCCTTAATTTCACACTAGTAGTGAATGTTATGCTGGAAGTAAAAATATTTGATCTTTGTTTGCAATACATTTGTTGAAGAAATCCAATTGGAGTTTACTCCAGCTAACAACTGATGACTGCATAATGACACTCAGCAAGTACTTGTTATTTTAGGCATTAAAGGCAAGCTGCTATTTATCTGTACACACCAAAGCCTCATCTATTTATGATGTTCTAAAACTGACTGGTCAGTCAGATTGTGTAGTATTATATGGAATCTGAATATTAAAAAAATAATAAAATCGTTGTTACTTGCTCATGAATAAACCAAAAGCCTGCTTTTTCTCCTAAACAATAAATTCAGTTGAATTAATTAGTTAAATAGATGGTGACTGACAAGTGAACTAAACTTTTGATAAGTTGAACAATGGAAAGCCTAGCTTCTTAGAATGCGTGAAGCTGTACATGTTTGCCTGGAGGACTTTGTTTTGAATTAAATTGAATTAAATACTAAGTACTTATCACATTTCTAAAGCATCTATCACATCAGTTTGAGTTTTTAAGAATATATGAAGGAATCCTGAAAGGAATTTTTGATTGACCTTGTTTTTTGTCTTTACAGAGTAATTCTCTGTTGGTCCCCGACAGTCTACGAAGCACAGATAAACGCAGGAATGGCCCTGAATATGCCAATGACATCAAAAAGAGAAAGGTGGATGATAAGGATTCCAGCCACTATGTAAGCAAATCTCTGTCAAGGAAATGATTAATTTATTTGCACATTCTGTGCTTGTATGAGGAGTAAAAGAGCTGTGAAGAACAAGGCAACTTTCCTATGGTATGAATGTATGTGCCAGTAAGGCACAAGATTCAAATCCTGGGAAGAGCAGAGACTCAGTAGTTTGGGGTATTGTGAAGTAGTAATCCTGAATAGGAGTAGCTGTTTGGGATTCATGTGTGCCCTGGGGCATTTTTCAGAGTTTGAGTGACATTCTTTCTGGACTGGTCTAGAAACTGCAGGTTTGTTTGAAATGGAGGATTTTGTTATTGATAGGGGTTTGGTAAATTTTAATGCTAAGTAGCTATTACCATGCTGAGTTATAATTACTGTTACAAATTGTATATGCTGTCAATCTATACCGACTTACTGAAGTTCACTTTTGGCTGATACGGCAGTTTCAGCAGAAAGCAAATTGAAATATTGAAAGTTCAGAGTGTTTTGTTCTGCATTTTTGACTAGCTTGCTTGTTGCTTGGTCTCAAAGAGGCTTTTCAGTAGAACAATGTATGTGAACATCAGAAAGTTCACATAGGCTTTCGACTTCAAGGTTAAATGCTCAGCCAAAACACAGGATGGTTCTTGAACAGGAGACTAGGGCTGGTGTGAGAGAGTACTGAAAAGCAGAATTTAAATCTAAGAGAATGTACTGTACTTTGACATAACAATAATGTGGCAAATTGTCTGGTTTATGTGATTCAGATCACTAATTAGTTCTTGGTTACTGAAACCCAAGAGAAAGTTAGGTGCTATTTTATTTTCTTAGGGTTAAGAAAATATTTTATTTTGTTAGGGTAATTTTAATTTCTCTCTACTTGGTTAATATCTTTGAGCAGCTATCAGATATTTTAATGCTGTTAATGGTTTTACGGGCTGTATTTTTACTCCTTTCTAATAATAATGTTTTGATTAGAGAAGGTTTTGGTAAACATCCCCATGTTACTTCCTCAGCTTTAAGGGTTTGATACACTATTGACATTTTTCATTTTAAATATTTGGAGATTAGGCATTCTTAAGCTATACTTGATTTAAAAAAAAAAGGGGGGGGAGAAAAAGCTTAACTTACTTGTTTTTCTTGTGTTTCTACCATAAAGAAATTTAAAGAATGCTATTGCACAATTGAAGCAGTTTTTAATCCATATTTTAAATATGTTTCTGCCTGTTGTTTGTTTGGAATAGATTTTGCAGCTAAAGGCAGCATCAAATTAAAAAACGGAATAAAGCAAGGATATTTGAAAGTACCAGATTTATTCTAACCTTGAAGTGTTTTTGGTGTTTTTTGGTTTTTGTTTTGTTTTTGGGTTTTGTTTGTTTGGGTTTTTTTTGTTTTTGTTTTTTGGGGGTTTGTGTTGTTGGGGGTTTTTTTGTTGGTTTGGTTTGGTTTGGTTTGGGTTTTTTTTTGTTTTTTTTTTTTTTTTTGTTTGTTTTTTTTTTTTTTTTTTTTTTCCTTTTATATCCACCAGTTAAGCAAATACAAAGCTGCTGATTTTGAGCTCATTTTAGATGAACCCCTTGTAGGGACAAGGAAATAGTGCTTTTGTCAAAAGGGGCAAATGACTTGTCAAAATGAGTTGTAGGACCTGTAGCTTTTGGAATAATAATGAAAAGTAAATATTTTTTTCCCCTTTTTAACTCTGGATTAATTTTTCATGTTAGTACTTATGTAGTTTCAGTGTGTGACTTTATTAGTGAGGAGAATCTTCCGATATTAGTAGAAGTTACAGGAGATGCCTTTGATAATCCAAGGAAATGTCTATTTATTAAGATGACAAAATCAGTGGGGTTCACTTAGACATGCAACTAATTTTGCTCTCCTCCAGAGAGGTATTTCTGACAAACAAGTGTCCCACACTCTCCCACCTGTTTTAGCACACTGGATGATTCATACTTCTCAAGAAGTGGAAGATAATGGGAGCTAAATCTTTCATCTCCTTTGTTTGCACCTGTTGATTGGGTAACTTCCTGAGTACCAAACAGTGACTGTTCTGTGTCCAGTGGTACTCTTGGATCCCTAATATGTTTGCGGTATTTCTTAGAGCAAGATTCAGCTGTTAACAGAAGGGAAGGGTTGAAATTACCTGTTGGTTAGGGATTTTTTTTCAGTTGGATTTTTGGGTTTGAGGGCGGGTGGTTTTGGTTGGTTGTTTAGTTTGGGGTTTCTTGTTTGGTTAGTTTTGTGTGGCTTGGGTTTTGTGGTTTTTGGTTGGGGGTGTTTTTTTGTTTGTTTTGTTTTTGTTTGTTTGTTTGTTTGTTTTTTAAAGCATTGTGGCCCGAAGTGAGAAAGAATCTAGTGTTACATGTGAGAGCTCTTTGAAAGCAAGAAATGGAGGACAGTTGGGCAATCTTGTATGCCTGGTTTGTTTGCATAGAAGCTTTTAAACTAAAAGTACTTTTATTGGAAATGTCAAACTTGTTCCCATAAAAATTTAAAGTTTTGACATTCACTTAATTTCTTTGATTTTGAGTCAAGACTTGCCTTCTGATTGAAACACTCTGTGGTACTGTGGGAATCACTAGACTTCTGTGTATCAGAATGTGTCTGCTGGGGCATCCTGGCCTCTATTGGAGAGGGACCAGGAAGCACTACAGTAACAGCAATCATTAGTTGACCAGCTCAGGTGCACATCAATCTAAGTGGAACAGTCAAAATGCAGCCTGACAAGCTGCAGCAGAACATTTCTGTTTAGAAACGTCCAAGTGTTTTGCTTTTCTTGGGCAGAAATGTTGAAATACCTTGGCATTTCTGAAGTTTTTTCTTCCCAGCACTTTTGATTTCAAAACTTGCCTTTCTGAAAAAATTGTCTTGTCACTTTAAGGAAGATGATTCATCAAACATGCTAAAAGCTCCATTTTCTTGAGATCTGTTTTTTGGTGTTTTTCCAGGTATGCACAAGCAGTACTTTCTCTAAATTAATGCAAGATTAGTCTATGAACAGAGTACCTTTTTCTTTTAGGAGTAGTGATAACACTGTTTATGATTGTAATAAGGGGGGGGGGTTTGGACCATCTTGCACTGATGGTGAGATTCCCCATCTTTCAACTAGTTCTACCTTACTTGGGTTTTAATGTTGTAGCAGAAATAAGGTGTTCTGTTTCTGTGTTAATTGTTCTCCCTATTACTAATAACTTAATGAAAGGCTATTTGTTTTTTTTGTTTAGGAAAAGCAAAAAATGTCTGAGTAGATGCATAGTCTTTCTGTCTGGGCTCTTACTGTACTAATTGAAATGAACACTATATTTATTTATTTTTAATAGGACAGTGATGGGGACAAGAGTGACGATAACTTGGTTGTAGATGTATCCAATGAGGTAACTTTTTTCATTTTTGTAGTCCTGACGTTTGCCCAAAGGTGAAAGGAAAAGTACATGTAGTTGTTAGCAGGAAAATAATCCTCTCTGTGGATATGTTAAAATATTCACAGCTTCTCCTTTTTTATTAGTCTATGTCTTCCTCTGAGCTTTATCTGGTTGCTTTCTCAGTTTTTCCTTCTGCTGCTTTGTCCAGGTCTCTTCCCTCCGCAGTTAACATTCTGACACTTCACAGCTGCTCTCTAGTGCAGAGAGTTGTGGTGAAGTGCATGAGGAAGGCTGAGGTTTCCAAACCATTGTCTTTGAATGAAAAAGGAAGACTTTATCTAATGTTGTATTTCTTAGTAGGATTGTTATTAAATGAATTACTTTAAAATTTGCTTGTATTTTAATCCCCTAAATTAATGACATTTTTGCAGAAATGGAGTTGTTTTTTGAATTAAATTAGTTTACAAGATTTTCCAGAGGCTGTAGACACTTTTTTTCTCCACGGCTGAGATTTGGTAATGGCATCAAGGTAAAAGCATGGGTGCTCCCTTTTCTTCATCTTTTATTTCATATGACACACAGATTTAGGAACCCTGAATATGGTAGTGAGGTTCTTCTGGTCTGTGAAAAGCACAGGGAGAGAAGCTGGTAGAGAGGTGCCCTCAGTAGGTCCAGGCGCCCAAATTATGTCAGCCAAGTAGAAAAATGGGTGTCCAACTAGTGATTTTAGTAATCCTTTCAGAAGGTTGGTTCACAATGAAACTGCTTAATAATCAGTCAGTAGACTTACTGCCCTTTTGTGAGGCGTGATTTCTCCGTGGTGCTATTCTTATGAGCCAAAGGAGCGTGGAGAACCTGCAGAGCTCTGATAGTATTGTAACTCATGGGGATGCCTATTTCAAGTTAAGGTAAATGCAGAGAGAGTCTCTGGAAGAGAGAAAAATAATCACCTGAGAGGTGATTTCAGTTTTCCTGTAGATGTAAGTGGCAAGGCAATTACAGATTGTGCTTAGCAAAAATGTGACAGCTATTATGGCTTATAAAGATCCCTGTATGGGCCATTCCACTTAAGAGTTGGACTCTATGATCCTTGTGGGTCTCTTGCAACTCAAAATACCCTGTCAAATCTGTGAAGGCATGTGTCCATCTCTTCTTCTGAAGGTAGAGATTAGCAAGGTCTTTATCACCTAAAAGAGGTTATTGAAATGTTTATTGTGACAAGCAGAGAATGGAGAACCTACATGATAAAAACAGTGTCAAGTTACTGCAGTTTCTGTTGGTTTTTCCGTGCTCTTACCGCGTTTTCTGCCACTTGCTTTAGTTTGTACTTAGGTATGCTTTGCAAGCTCTGTGCTTGAAAACAATTTATGATTACATGTAGTGTAAAATAAAAACAGACTGCTTATTACATGACTTTACTTACTTCTCTAGGATGATGAAGGGATTTCAACTTTTTTCTATAAAGATAACAAAACATCTTGTCATTTGCACTTACTGCTTAAATTCTCCTAGCTTGTTTTGGTTGTTGTTGTTGTTTTTTTTTCCCCCATAGACTCCTTAGTGGTGTTTGTGTACCGGTTTATGACACGGTTCTACGCTGTTCTTCCCTCCCATTGTTTTAGGATCCTTCTTCCCCAAGGGCAAGTCCCACTCATTCACCACGTGAAAACGGTATAGATAAAACCCGCCTACTGAAGAAGGATGCCTCCAGCAGTCCAGCATCTACAGCCTCTTCAGGAAGTTCCACTTCCCTCAAATCCAAAGAAATGGGCCTGGTAGGTAGCAGTCTATGGTCCAGATAGTCTTCTTTCTTGTAAAATCTACCTCTCCTATTTTCTGCAACCACTTGTGGCACAAATTACCTGACATTAAGCTTTTGAGGCTGAAATTGACCACTGTCTTTCCAGATCTTTAAGGTATTACTGAGCTTTCCTCCTCAGCAGTATTTTCGACCTTGTATTGATTTCTTGTATTTCCTACATTTTTGTCAAATGAGTTGCAAATTTATTACAAGGAAGAAGAATTGTTTAAGCATTGGTTTGGGGAGCAGTAACTTATGGTTTAACATGATCTGTATATAGTCACTAAGAAGATCTTCAGGCTTTTGTTAAACGCCTCTAAATAAGATGTTATTCCTTGGAGACTTTTTCTTGTAGTATCACTAATAATATGATCTGATTCTCTGTAACTGTTGTGTCATGTCTTTATGATACTATCAACTATGGTGGCTTTTTTTTTTTTTTTTAATTTAGATTTTTTTCTGTCTAATAATAATTGAGATATTAATTATTTCAAACTAAAATAGCTTGGTAATGCATAAAGTATTTTCCTGAAGAAAAAATGAGCTCAGGCATTCCTTTTTCTATGCCAGTAGAAGAGGAAAAAATAGCTTTCTACGTTTCTTATTTTAATTTTGGCATCAATCAAAAAGGTCAACATTTCTCTCTCACGAGTTAATGTTGTCAGCATTGTGTGGATTTATGAAAATTGGCTGAGGGACTAGGTAGTAGGTGCCCAGCATCCCAGCTGCTGTTGTGATAAATTGCATAATATGGCCTGGATTAAAAATAATACTCATTTAATTTGTTTAATGATACCAGCATGAAAAAGCCAGCACGCCTGTTCTGAAATCCAGCACACCAACTCCTCGAGGTGATGTGCCAACCCCAGGCACTAGTGCAACTCCAGGACTCCGTCCAGGCCTTGGCAAACCTCCAACAATGGACCCTCTGGTTAACCAAGCTGGTAAATACATTACCTCATGTGTTTTTATGGTTCCAGAATTAATCTTTTTTTACACATGCGGCTGTTACCTAAATATATTGCTTTGTTCTTGATATCAAGAGAGGGCTTGATGAGAAGCAGATGTTTGGATTATCAGGAGTTTGAATATCTTTCTGTCTCTTAGTCTTCTTTGTTTACTTTTGTCTTTATCTTTTTTTGCAAATAATCCAGAGACTGAATGCAATATAGAAAGACTTCTCAGAACTTTTGCTGTTTATTCTGCATGCGATCTTTTCTCCAGTCTTTGTCTGAAACTACTAATATTTGCTGCAGTGCACAGTTTGACAAATGTTGGGGGAAGTTTACTTTTGCTATTCAGGCTGGTACACACAGTTGCTTCAGACATGAGCTGTGTAAACCATGTCTGTCAGCGTTACTGCTTAATTTGGCAAAGAAGAGATTAATGTAAACAGGGGAATATTACAGAAATGGAAATAGGTAATGCCTAGAAGAGATTGCTAGAAATAATTATCAAGTTCTGACTTCAGTAGGTCTTATTTACATTGAAAAGAGCTGGTGGTACTGACAGATTATGGCAATGTTTCTTGACAGTGTGTGAGAGGTGAAGGTGAGGGAGAAAAAAATGTTTAGGGGAGAAAGGTTACGGGAGGAAAAAAAAGGGCTTCTTTCCTGTGTGCAGGAATACATAAATAAACTCACTTAATTTCATTATTCTGTAGCTGCAGGTTTGCGGACACCACTGGCAGTACCAGGACCGTACCCTGCTCCATTTGGAATGGTACCTCATGCTGGCATGAATGGAGAGTTAACCAGTCCAGGTGCAGCCTATGCCAGTCTGCACAATATGTCACCCCAGATGAGTGCTGCTGCTGCTGCAGCTGCCGTGGTTGCCTATGGAAGATCTCCTATGGTAGGCCATACGCTGCATGCAATCTCAGTCCTGTGGGTTGTGGTTCACTGAGAAAAGCTCCATGCTTCATTTAGCACTTCGGAATTCCCAACTCATACCAGTGCCAGAGGCTTGACAGCTTCACTGCATGCTTCACTGCGTGCTTCACTTTGCTGTGTGACTGAAGAAACAAATTTGCACCTTGAAAACAAAGAATCTCATTGTATTAATGTAGGTTTTCTTTTTGTCCTTCACTTTCATCAGGGCTTTAACTGATGAATAAATGCAAAAAAATTATTTTGTGCTGCTCTGTATGAAAAAGTAGTTTCGGTAGACACTAAGTCTTTCATTGTACCTGTGGACATCTGCTTTTTTGTTGTCGAACCACATTTGTGTTCCATATAGACATAACAAATTAATCTTGAAGCATGTAAAAGTCTTTTTATCTGGGTCTCTGTCCCTGTATTTTGTTGGTTTTTTGGTGGAAGTCAACCTTAGAAGTTGGTCAGTACCTATTTTGGAGCTCTGAGATCAGGTGTTTTAAGAATAGTTGCTGTTTGTGGGTGTACTAAGTAAATGGAACCCTGGCAGTTATAGTAGCTTGTCACACAAAATAACCTAGGGGCCTGATTCTGCAAACATGAGCTCGATGGCAGCTTTCATGCATAGACAAACTGACCTACTTGTAAATTTGCAAAATTGGATTTATGCTTGTCAACTTCTCATTATTGTTTGTATGACCACTTCTTTCAAACTGGTAAAACAGGGCTTTTATGTGAAAATGTGCAGATTTTAAATAACTTACACCCTCCTTTTAATGCAATAACAATGCCTATTCTAGTATAATATTCAGAAGAAAAACTAAGCCTTTTTGGTCCAGAATTTGATAAACACTTTCTCAAGATACAAAAATACTTACTCAAGATACAAAAATTTAGTGGAATTGCAGCATGTAAAGAGAATTTCATTTTTTTAAGCTATGGATGAGCTTGTTTGCACCCCACAATTTCTCTTCTGTGAGAAATCTCAGATGCTGTGCCCACACAGAATGCTGTGGAGGCAGTGAGATCCTAGCTGGGGCCCAGAGCTACTTTCCAGCACCACTCTGTGCCAGCCTGAGTACGTGCTAGCTCTCTCAGAAGTGAAGAGCACTGGCATGACTTGGTGCTGACAGGGATTCTAATTCCAGGGTTAACAGGGCTCTCCCTGCTAACCAGGACTGCTGAGTTATGCTCAGTTGTGGGCATGCATGATAAATTATTTTCTGCTTTCATATGAGTGCTTCTATCAGAAGTATGCTCATGGAAAAGGTCTGGATTTGCCCCCCAGTGGAGGGCCATGCAGTTATCTGATACGTGGGTAAAAAACACCTTTTGGTTAAATGCATAGTACTTTGGGAGTGGAGAGAAGAGACTTGATGAGAAATGGATGAGGAATTCCAAGGGTGAGATTAATTCACTTTTTGTTGTCAGGTTGGGTTTGATCCTCCTCCTCACATGAGAGTTCCTGGAATCCCTCCAAACCTAGCAGGGATTCCTGGGGGAAAACCGTAAGTAACTTTTAACATTTTGGTAACATCTGCAATATTTTGAGGGAATGAAGTTATATTTGTCAGTGAACGGGGATTTCAAGAGGAATAGTATCTGGTTGATTTTAAGAGGGTGTTTTAGACTTCTCCAAGTAGAACCGACAGCATAAAAGTTCTCAAATGGTAGTTGTCGTATCCCAAACCAGGTGTGTGTATACCTATTTTCAAGGAAAAGTTGTTGAAGGTTTTACTCTAAAGTGTTTTATATATATATATATATTTTTTTTTTTTTTTTTTTTTTTTTTTTCCTGGGGGAAGTTAAGGGGACTACAAACTAAATGGTAAATAGTGGTAAAATGTGTTAGATAAATGAAACTAAAATATGCACTGCACTGAGGATAAATGTGTGGTGCAAACTTGCAGACTCCTTGTCTGGCACTTGTTTTATCAGGCATGGGAGTCTTCAACTGATGACAGTGGGTATCTGGAGCAGTTACTTTAGCAACAGATTATACATATCTTGCATAATGGAGCAAGCTATTTAGAACTTTTGTATGAGTGCAACTGGAGAGCAAAAGGATGGTGGTGCAGTTGTGGAGCAGGTGGTGCATAGATGTAGAAGTGTTTCCACAATGTTATTTGTATTTAAAAGTTTTGGGTTTTGGTGAAACAGTTATTAAATAAAATAATTCTATGATGCTGTGACTTACTGATGTTTCAATAAAATAAATTCAGCAGCATACATGAAATATTTCAGTAACTTGCCTTTGGTAGAACCATTGATCCTGAACTTAACCAGTGCAGTAGATTTGTGACCTCTGAAAATATGCAATTAATGTTTAGGTGTTTTTGGACAAGTACTCTATGAAGTTATTAACAGACCAAATTTAACTCAGCTGTTTCCCTGGAGAGAATGGGACAAAGAGAACTCTTAACAGTTTTTTCAACACTCTGTTAGAACCTGTTGTTTGTTCACACTTGGCAGTCAGTCCTGACTTCTCTTTCCACAGGAACTTGCAATTAGAATAGTTTTTCTCTACCTAGGTGCTTACATAATTTTGAAAGTTATTTAATATGTTGCATTTTCCCTGTGGGATGTTCATTTACATAATGTCTATTTACCAATCTAAATTTAATTTTCCCTTTTGCAGTTTCAGGAAACATTTAGAAACTATTGCTATTAGGATGCTAAGTTGTCAGACAGGGTGTGGTGAAAGTTATATACTCAGTTATATCTGTTTGCTTTGATTTTGGACTCCTGTTAGTAACTAGTAATATCAGTCTTGCACACATCCTTGAAAAGATACAAGTTTACAGGCAAAACAAAGTGTATATTTTTTTCTAATCTTTTCCTATAACAATAGGAAAGCAGCAGACTTAGTTTGGAAAGCCACCCTGAATGTGTTTTTGCTCCTGAGAACAGGCTTAGCTGTCTGTTGACAGTGTGAGAAACCTGTTAAATCTTGGTTGTACTTAAAGTTGGTAGTGTGTTGACAAGATTAGTGAAGTGAGGGCTCAATGTGTTGGTGTTGTGTATCAAATGCGGTGTGTTTAAATTTAGTGCAGTAAGGATCAGGCTTTCTACTCAAAACTCAGACACATTCTTGCTGACTTTCAAAGAATTTGGCATACTTAAATAAAATGCTTTTCAAAATTGTGTAATTGAGTGGCTCTAAGTTTTTACTTCTAAACGACTGTATTCATAAGCTTTCAAAACATATTTCATTATTAATGGCTTGCAATATTTTATATTGTAATGTAGTGAAACCTATTTTTGGTCAATCAGAAATTTTCTGTGGGTGAGTTCTAGTTGTTACACTGTTTCAGACAAAAGGAAAAAGCATATGTATACTGCTCTACTTTGAATCATGGTAATTTAGCTAAATTACTGTCGGGGGTGGGGGGGAAGCTGTGTAGGGGCTGCTTTGGGTTTTTTAAAATGTTTTTACCACTTGATCCACACTGCTTCAGATGCTGCCTACTTTGATAGGGCAGTCAAGTCCCTAGTCTCCACTTCATTTAATGTGTTCTGCAGTGTTTGAGGGTTTTGTGGTCATGTTACTCATACATTTCTTCTAAAATTACTTTTTTGCTTATCTTAGTGAAGCAAGCCTAAAATTCTATAAACTCATGGAATTGTCTTTCCTTTGACAGCTGTAAAACAATTTCATGTTTTAGTCTTGATTGGCTAGAAGCTGTCTGATACCTGCAGCATTTATGAGTATCTCACCTACTTCAGGTTTTTCTCATGTATCTTCTGTACAGTGAAGATATAATCGTGGTGGAGTACACCTTGTTTATTTTCACAGTCAGCCTTTTTCTTGAGCGCAGATATGGTGACACATTGAATTTGTTTTAATAAAACAAATGTGAAGTTTTAGTGAGTCTTATTGCAAGTAGTACAGAGAATTTTTGAATTTAACTATTGCATCCCTATTCATATGTGTATGCTTAAGGCTGCACATTTTTTATCAACAGTTATGCTTACATTGTTTTTTTCAGCCAAGAGAAAATTATGTTCCCTCCTTTCCAAAGGACACTTCTAGTGCCACCCAAGTCTGTTTTAACCTCTGTTCTGAGATCTGCTAATGACCTCCTTGTTACAAAAATGTGTAGCCTGTTAAAAACCCACTTGGACATGAACATGTGGTGTCTGAGTCCTGAACTCTTTTGTTTTGATGCATTTAAATATGCCCTGGACTGTAAGTTTTTGGTGTGTTGCTCCAATATTTTTTAATTTGTTTTGCAAACTCTTTCTAATAAGTACTTGGCTTTTAGTACTCTATGGCTGCTAAATTAACATTCTTATGGATTTCTGGTTTACATGAACCATGCCTTCTAATAGTTGGATTGTGGACTAAATAGCGTTTCAAGATTAGTGGTAAATTTATGTCCACAGTACTGCTTCCCTGGTGTCTAAAATTCTGAATTAATGGTAGTATTGAGGACAAATATATTTCTCAGCATGTTTTCCTGGACAGTGAGAAGAGCTGAAAATATACGTTTCTCATTTTAGTTGGAAAGGAAAACTTTATATGGTAAACGTTAAATCTTTCTCCTTGTACTTAAAAGCTGACTTTCATTGTGATTTTGGATAAGTGTACTATACTCTTTTGGAATTGCTTGATTTCAGTTCTGTTCTTCACATCTTCATATTTTTAGAGTGAATGTGCAATGAGAGATATTGTAAAGGAAAGCTCATTTTACCATGTTAGAGGAGATTAAGTGCTGTGTGCATCCCTGCCATTTATCTCTAAATAGACTTATTTTGTGACATGTATGAAGATGAAAATTCTGTATGAATACCTCTATCCTTATTTCTTGGCATTTTTTTCTATATGTTGAAACAACACACATGGGTATTCACTGTTTCTTGTGATAACTACAATTAAAAATGAGCTGCAGTGCAAAGAAAAGCTGAAAGTAAAACAGTCATGAAAGGAGGGAACTTCTTGCTCCTGTGGGTATTTTGCTAGTTGAAGAAGTCTGCTTGAAGTGGAGGGATAAACTGCAAGTTTTTGAGAGACTTTTTTTTTTTTAAGGCACAGTGCTTTAGTAGGCAGGAATGATGTGCATTTGTACATCAATCTGAATAGCTGGCAGGTTAGTAGCTGGCAGGTTAGTTAAGTTAATTTGCTGTATTCTTGAACTCTCCTCAGCATGTCAGATGATACTTATTTGCTGTATACTTACTTGGAAATTGGAGAGTTAAGGGGAAAAACTAGTTTGTGCTAGTATCACTTAATCATGTTGGTGTGCATAAGAACTGCACTGTTTCTCAGTAGCTACTGCTTTAACACACACGAGAGAAGTCTCTGGATCCAGTAATTCAGAAGACTACTTCCATTATTCAGAAATAATGTGATAGTATACTATTTCTCAGAACTCTTCTAAGTAAAAGGCGTGGAAGTTTGTCTTGTTATTGTTCTTGTCATAATATTCAGTGAATTAAAGTGTATATTTATGTATTACTTGGTATGTACTTAGCTTATTTTATATTAAATTTAATTGCATTTTTATAAGATATTTTTCTTTGTTTGTTGTTAGCCCAACAAAAGGAAGGACTCTTCCTTTGACCAAAGAGGGATATTCATGGAATCCATGATAGGATAGCCATCTTTGATACAGACTGAATGCTCTGAGTGAGACAGAAAACTGTGCTAGTCATGAGACTAAACAGCAGTTTCTGTCATACATGGTCAATTCTAAAAGAAAAATGGGTGGTCAAGTGATGCCGGTTTAGAAATCCTGAACCTTAGCAAACTCAATGATTTGCCAGATTTTGCTAACTGTTGACTCTTTTGAGGTTAGATAATGAAAATTCGTGTCATTTTTGAGAATTGAGGCCTGTGGATATGTCTAGTGCATTAAAAATTGAGTCTTCTGTAGGTGTAAGTGCAGTCCTTCTCAGAAGCAGCAGGATCTCTCTCATGGTGAGGAAGCCAACTGAGCTGCGAATAGTCATTTGCCCTGTTATCTCCAGTGCCTCATTCTTCTGGAGACAGACACTTTCCTTGTCCAGGGAGTGTCAGGAATGTCAGTCTGATAAAACAATGCAAGCCTTTTCAAGATTAAAAGGTATTGTGTAACAAAAGTTATACCATAATACCTAGCAGATACAAGTCACTAGATTACCATACTATAAGTATGCTGGCAGTGGCGATGTTAGCATTACATGCCACATATATTCAAGCAAACAGGAACATTTACTGTTTTAAGTGCTTGTCTTGGCAGAGGAGTTCAGTAAACTGTAGCCATTTCTTTCTACAGTGGATTGCAGATAACCTGCACTGTAGAAAAAGCTGTCCTGGCTTGTAAGAAACTATCACTGATCTGTTTGTTAGCATCAAACTCAGTCATCCTGTGTCCTGATCAACCAGTCTTACAAGCAAATGCTAGAAAAGAATGTCTGCTTCCATGATTAGTGTAGCCCCACTTTAAACGTAGACATACTGATAAAACTCTACGTGACTAAAAAATACACTGGGTAGGCCTCTGATGTTTCAAAGCATAAGAGCAATTACAATTTTACAGTAAACGGGAAGTGCTTGGAAAAAGTTTCTTTTGTCTTCCTCACACCCCATCTCAGCAAGAACTGTGGAGGTCTGTGTGTGCACCTGAGCATTTCAAAACACTAATTATTTAGGTATTTTGAATTGAACAGAACATTTGAGCTGTAACCTTCAAATAAAAAAAAAAAAAAAAGTCATGGACAAGTAGATTATTTGTCTTGGACATGCTGGAAAAAAATGCTTAATATGTGCTTAATTGTTTTGCTTCAGTCCATGATAAAAGCAAGGGCAGGCTGAAACTTCCAAGTTGTATAGTTCTGTGTACTCTTATTACTGCTAATGAATACTCTGCAACTGACTTTGATCTGGAGCCCAGGATGGGTCCAAGCTTTTCAGTGTCTTAAGTGCTATGACTCCTTTGTTGGATTCTGTAAATGAACCTGAGCAGTTCAGCCTCAAGCAGTCTTGTTGGCACTCCCATTCTGCTTCCTCTCCATCTGTTTAATGAATACCTACTTTGAGACAATCTTGTCTTTACTCTTCTTCACAGAGAGGAAAGGGTTTCTAGTTAAGCCTTTACATTATATATTAACTCTTCATACAAAAAGCCAGAAAGGGTCCCATGGGACAAAATACATTTGATATACTGTGTGCCTTTTGTACATGTAAAAGAGTGAACATTGCACTTCCTTTCTTATCTTAAATTTTCCCTTCCTGATATCTCTGTGACAAAAAAAGATGCCATTTTTTGCACTTGCTCATCCTCTATGTCTGTGTACTCTCTGAGCAAGCTTTCTGCTTATACGTCCAACCATGAAACATAAATGAGACAGGAATTGCATACATATGCACTTACAATTTCTCCTCTGTTTAAGAGCAGTTACTGTTAACCAGTTTTTACCCTTGACTTAAGAAAAAAACTGTGATATTGCATGGATTGATTGTTTTCAGTCTTTCTGTGTGAAAGTGAAAGAGCTGTAGACTTTTCATCTCTCTGAAGATATTTCAGAGGAATATCTTGTGCCCAGGAAAAGAGCAGATTCACTTGCTTTGTGATGTCTGTTAGTTCAAGGCATTTTCCTTATTCCTTCATTTCAAACTGTGTGATACTTGGGAACACGTAATAAAATACCTTGAAAATACTAGCCTATTATTCAGAACAGAAGATTTAATAGAAATATCTATTTTTGAGTTCTTGGAAGATTGATGTGATACTAAATACTTGAGCTACAGTGATTGAAGATTTCTGAGGAAGGAAGTAGATTTGGAAAAGAAAGGGAAGTTCTGAACAGAAGAATATATTAGAAATGTTTACAGTAGGGAGATGGCAGCACAATGAAAAAATAAATATAATTTTTAATCCACTTTGGCCTCTTGAAGGATGCTGTTGATGTAACAACAGCACCAAAAGCATGAGCTATGGGTGCACTTACAACAGAAATAGCAAAAAAGAAGTTCACTAGTATAGCAAAACCAGCCTCTTGCAGTAGTATTTTCATTATTAGTTAAAATAAGCAAATAAATTAACCCCCCTTAGACCTGAAACCTTCATTAGTTGGCATTTGTGCCCTTGTCCTTAGGTAGAGCTGACTTTAAATTTTTCAGTGACCATGAAAAAATTATTTCATGTACTTTCCCTGAGGAGTGTTTTTATTCAGTGCTAGAATGTCATTTCCTCAACCCTCAGTTTCCATAAACTTGAAATCATGCAATGAATACAAATAAAAGGTATTTCTGAAGTGCCAAAAGTACCTGGAAAACTGACCCTTTCAGGTTTTTCAATGTACTTATTCAAGAAAACAGAATTATGAGAAGGTGATCATCAGCTTTCTGATGAAATCTGTATGCAACCACTCTGTGTTTCCATTTGCTGTTTAAAGCACTACGTACCAGCTAGAAAGAGGGGATATGAGCACAGCCAGTGGTGCTGTTAAAGATCAGATACAGGAATCAAGCAAAACTTTGGCTTGTGGTACTGCAAGACTGTTGTTGTGTATTATTTGGGTTTATATTGTATTTAATTTTTATATTGGGTTTTGTAATAGTTTCTTCCGTACCCCCCTATTCCCCTGGAAAATGTATCATCCCAAAGTTTGTCCCTGCTCCTTTTCCCCATCCCTTCTGCCACACTGGAATGTAATCCAACTCTGTTCCACTTGCACCTTATCCTTGATTGGGTAGTGGCTTGTACCCTCTAGCCCCTTCCATGGATATAAGCCCGGAAGAGTGCGTGGAATGCATCTCGCCTGGGGGATAAGGACCAGGCTCCTGACCCTGTGGGGGCAGGACCACAGGAGAAAGACTGAATAAAGCCCTGATTCCCCCCAGATCAAGTGCAGAGACCCTTCCTTTTGCCATTGGCGGGTGCCTGCTCTCTCTAAAGGAAAAGGTTCACAACCGCTCTGCGATCTATGGGGCCCTGAAGAAAAATCCTTCCAACTGTTTGTCTCTCAAGCTAGCCAAGGCAAAAATGGAGCAGGGGCTCCAGGAGAGAGTCTGCCATACAAGGCAACAGGCACAAGCTTCATGGAAGGATGAGAGTAGTGTCTGGTGAAGGACTGCTGCTGTAGGACTTATGGTGATGAGACTCGGATCTCCTAGCTAGAAACCAGGGGCTAAAAGGTCTCGATTATCTAAGTGGTTGAGGGATAGCAGCCATGACCTTGGTCTATAGAGTTAAGGACGGCATTTAACCTTCTTCCCCATTACACAAATGCTTCAGCTGAGGCAAACTGAAAATTTTTATTGTGAATCCTTGTCTCCTGAGGGCTCATCTGCCTCTATTACTTGGCACTGTAGCTCTGATTTTCATGAGATGATTGGCGAAGAGCTAAAATGAAAAATACTGTGTTTTTCTTGCTTTGTAGTTCTGTAATGACTGATTTTTTTTAATTGTTTTGTCTTTTCTCTTTCTCTTCCCCAAAAGAGCCTACTCCTTTCATGTTACTGCAGATGGTCAAATGCAGCCAGTTCCTTTCCCTCCTGACGCCCTCATCGGTCCAGGAATCCCTCGC
Source organism: Hirundo rustica (assembly GCF_015227805.2). Lineage (NCBI taxonomy): Eukaryota > Metazoa > Chordata > Aves > Passeriformes > Hirundinidae > Hirundo > Hirundo rustica. Next base: position 37,464,356 of record NC_053488.1, on the reverse strand, counting down.
CATGCCCGTCAGATCAACACCCTGAACCACGGGGAAGTTGTGTGTGCAGTTACCATCAGCAACCCCACGAGACACGTGTACACAGGTGGGAAGGGCTGTGTCAAGGTTTGGGACATCAGTCAGCCTGGCAACAAGAGCCCTGTCTCTCAGCTGGACTGCCTGGTAGGTGAACAGGAATTTATGCACAAGGGTAGCATCTCCTTAGAGACTCAGAAAAAAAAAAAAAAAAAAGCTGCCCTTGTTTGGATTTTGTTCATATTAGGAGGAAATAGCAGGCAGATCTGTTTCCTGGTGTCTTTTTTTTTTTTTTTTTTCCATACATAACGGTGTTACAGAGAATAATGCTAGTTTGTTTACTGATAATTATCATTAAGGGTCAAATAACAGATTAGATCCGATTTCTGGATAGAACATGTACATCATGTTTTGAATAAAATGTGATTTTTTTTTTCTTCCCCCCGCTTTGTAGTTATACTGATGATTTTTGGGCATGAGTTTAAAAGAAATGTAGCTTGTCTTCTGCAGAGCTGCAGAGAACCTTCCTAGGTCTTTCATTCACACAAGGAGCAAAAACGTAATTTTTTTAAGATTATAGCAGCCACATACTGAAATAATGTGACACAGTACCAAAGGTTACTTTAAGTTTTGCTATGATTTTTGTTCATGATCCCCTAGTTACATATGTAGGCTGGTTATTTTCACATGTGCAGGGTACTGGGTGCAACAGTATAGGTAGCTGAAAAAGTTATTCAGAAAAAGGTAATGGCTCAGTATGAGATACTTTTCACTAGAAGCAGCATAGAAGTTTGTGCAGTGTTAACTGAGAAGACTTAATGTTGCCAAGCACAGCAATATGTGTTGTAAATTAAAATTCTAGTTTCAGTGTTGATCCAATTAAATGTGGTGGAGGGTTTGGGGTTTTTTACCCTTTGTAATTTCTTTACTGCTATCATTTTGTAATTGTCTAGTAGTAACAGTGGAGTTAAATAGGTCTTTTGTTCTGTGGCAGGTATTGGTCTAGATGCAGAGCCTTCATTTTAGTTACAGAGCTGTAATGACTGATTTAGTCAGCATTTTCACTGCCCTTGCTTCTTTGTTACAAATCAAAAAAAAAAAAATAGTAGGAATGCTGCAAACTAATTCTTGCAGTGTTTTTTTCTGTGTATTGAGTTACAGATCTTAATCATCAATTTAGTAAAAACTGTTGCCAGTTGTAATAAGGAAAGAAAAGTCTTATGTCACTAATTCCCCCTCAGTACCTCTCAAATCAACAGTAGTATCACAAACAACAGATCAATGTGTGCAATAAGAATCACGCTGAACAACAAAGGACCAACATAACTGCAGGACCAATACAGGAATCTGTAATCTTTCAACTAATACTGAATGCAAAATAGTATTTGAAAGAAAAATTCTAAAATCTGAAGGGCATGAAACTAGAATGACATTTTCATATAGGGCTGTTAAATGCCAACTGAAAGGTCATTTGCTTTAATATTTCTGTTGTTGGTTACCTTCACTGATGGAGTACATTTGCAGAAAAGCAATCTTACTTTGGCTCTGTTTTTGTGTAACAAGATAGAAAACCTTCCATTCGTCACATTTGAAACAGAGTAGATTGTGGCAACAGGAGTTTGCAGTTTTAATTTCTGCAGCTGCAGTTTCTAATTAGTGATGAAATCTAGGTGTTTCCAGCATTTTAGGATCTGCTGGTTTGTTTTCAGTACTTTGGTAATGGAAAAAGTACCAAACTGTTTGAAACTTTGATGCAGTCAGAATTACATTAGAGGTCATTACTGGCAGGTGCATAACTGAGGTGATCTGTGTTCTGCAGAACAGAGATAACTACATCCGCTCCTGCAAATTGCTGCCCGATGGATGCACCCTCATCGTTGGCGGGGAAGCCAGCACATTATCCATATGGGACCTGGCAGCTCCAACTCCTCGGATAAAAGCAGAGCTGACATCCTCAGCACCTGCCTGCTATGCTCTGGCTATCAGCCCTGATTCCAAGGTGTGCTTTTCCTGCTGCAGTGATGGGAACATTGCAGTGTGGGATTTGCACAATCAGACATTGGTCAGGTGAGTTGTTGTTTACAGAAAATTTTAATAGAAGTTATTCTTTGGACAGCTGCATAAATATTTATCTCCCTGAATAGGGTTTATGACAGCAAAGTAAATAGTGTCCCTTACTCAAAGAAATGGTTTACACCCAAGTTAGGCAGAAACTAGTTTTGGAAGCTTCAGCCTAGTCTTGGAAGATGTGTTTTCAGGGTTGGTCCATAACCTACTGTAGTCAGTGTAGAAGCTCCTATGGGTCTCTTATTTGGGATTGGTCTGCAGGTTTCTACAAACAGCATTCTTGCTGGTTTGTTACTGATAAAGACTGAACGTGCCTTTTAAGGAACATTTTGAGGTTTGTTCTTTGTCTTAAGCCTTTTTAAGTAAAAATGAGTATTTACAATTCTTATGTAGCGATGGTAAGTAGTAAAATTAATCTTACAAAAGGGGCTGAAAGCATGGATCTCTTCAGTTCTTTAGGAAAGCACAGGGGCTTACTATAAGATAAATTTAATTTATGCTTACCAAAGTGGTAGTGGCATACAATATTTTGAGAAGAGAGAGTCTGATTTGGGTATAAGCCATGATACCTTGAAAGTTCTGAACACAAAACCTAAAGAATATGCTTAGTCTGCTGCGTTTCAGTTAAACTTCTTGTATGTCCATAATTAGCTGAAAATTATATGCGGAGAGTTGTGTTAATGTGCACACAAGTTTTATTTTCTGTTGAACCTTTAGGTCAATAGATACAATTTTAGTTATATAAAGTTTTCACTTTGTCATGTGCATACTTAGTCTCTGTAAAGGTGCACTTGGCAGCATCTATACACATCTATGAACATCTTGCTGTTTAAATGGTTACTGTGTGTGTTCCCACCATTTGCACACTGGTCTTGCTGGTTGATAACAAACACAATTTTGACACCAGAGCTACTGAACAAAATGCGCCATGTGACCTTTCTGTGGCAGCTCTTGGTAATTCATACGCTTCGTTCCCAAGTTAATTGTCTTTTCCCCATCTGCCCTCCACTGTTCACACTGAGGCATAGGACTTTGCTAAAGCTAATTCCTGACGAACAATACAGGAGCCTCAGAATGCTTTCTTGCCCAAGGATTAAGAACAACTTGAGGTGACCTGGTTGCTGAAAGCTGATAGATGCTAATGAGAAGGTTATAAAACAAACTACACCATTTATTTTTTTCTATCTCCTGCCACAGAGAATGCAACTTTGTCACTCAGCAATGCTTATGTTTAACTATCTGGATCTCTATCTGGATCCCTTTCTATTAGTATATCTGCTTGTTATTTATCATCTTGACTTGCAGCCAAAAAAAAAAAAAAACCAGGAGCTGTTTTCTGAAATTGGAGGTTTTATTTTCTGACCACTTTGATTTAATCTGAGTTATCCTTAGTGGTTTTACTGGAGTTTCTGTGCTTTAATATTCTTGTGAGTGGGTTGGTGAATTTTTTTGTGTTTTTTGTTGTTTTGTTTTCTTTTTTCACAACCTGATAGGAAATATTTGACTTTATTCAGCTAGCCATGATGCAGTTCATTCCTCTAGCACCTGAAAAATGTATTTGTAATACTGGCATTTAATGCTCAGTGAGAGGGAGGGGCTGGTTTTCGTTCGTCAGACACAGAACAGATGACACATGTACAGAGTCCAAAACTAACACCACAACAGTGTTTACCTTGAGCTCTGGCAGGAAATCATTATTCAATCTGGTTTGTTTTATCAGGCAATTCCAGGGCCACACAGATGGAGCCAGCTGTATTGACATTTCTAATGATGGTACCAAGCTCTGGACAGGAGGTTTGGATAACACTGTCAGATCCTGGGACTTGAGAGAAGGGAGACAGCTACAACAGCATGACTTCACATCACAGGTAACTGCATTTTCCGCAGCTTGTGGCAATGGGTGGGGTGGGAAGGAAATCCTTAGGATCAAAGGTAAGACTGAACCCAGTAGAACTTGCAGATTGTTCCCTCTCTTCCTTTTGGCTGCTCACAACACAGTATTTTGAAGCTTTCTTATGTGCTTAGATTACAGAAGAAAATGGCAGCCTGACACTACTCTTTTCCTATTTTTCTAAGTTAATATGTAAAAACTGTGGTTATTTAATTACTCAAATTTTGAACTGCAGTTTTGCTGTTGAACTGTAAATTTGCCCTTATCTCTCACTGTATCCCCCTCACAAACAATTTTAACTGCAGAAAAAAATTGTCTATAGGAAAAAAAATTATATTTAAAAAAAAATGTGGTTTAATTTTCAGATATTTTCACTTGGTTATTGTCCTACTGGTGAATGGTTAGCTGTGGGAATGGAGAGCAGCAATGTCGAAGTGCTACATGTAAATAAACCAGACAAGTATCAACTGCACCTTCACGAGAGCTGTGTATTGTCACTCAAGTTTGCTTACTGTGGTAAGTTGCCCTGAACACAGAACTGGAGGTCAGGGCTCTTAATTCATGTTTTGCTGATTAGTTATTTCATAGTCATTAGTTATTACATCTCAGTTTCTTAAGTAATGCATAAATATCTCTGCTTTATGAATTCAAATGCACTTATCTACAAACAACCATCTGTTTGTCTAGAGGCTGCCATGAGGATTGATTCACGTGTAAAAAGCTATTTCTCTTTGAGGAGTTAAGGGATTTCCTAGCTTGTAACACACTGCAAACACGCTGAGCATCCGCATTCATTGTAAGCAAGAGTACTGTGTTGATTAGTAGTAAGGGCTTTTATAAGGGCAATTAGGTAACAGATTTCATTTATGTGAATTGAAAACTCAAAATTGGTCAGATGTCTCTTTCATGTTTCTGTAATCCTTCTGGTTTATATTCTAGGTAAATGGTTTGTGAGTACTGGGAAAGATAACCTTCTTAATGCATGGAGAACTCCTTACGGAGCCAGTATCTTCCAGGTGAGGATGATGTTGCTTTTAATGAAAAAAAAAAAAAAAAAAATAACATGCAGAATTCCAAGAGTGGAATCAGATATCTCCACATATGTGATCTACCTAAAATGAGATGATGAAATGAGGGTAAACAGACTTCTTTTTAATGATGTAATATATTTCTATTTTTCTTCTAGTCCAAAGAATCTTCATCAGTGCTTAGCTGTGACATCTCTGTGGATGATAAGTACATAGTCACTGGCTCTGGAGACAAAAAGGCTACAGTCTATGAAGTTATCTACTGAAAGATATGATGGGGATATTCTTTTAGAGGTTGAACTGGGCCAAAATTTTTTGTAGAAGTAGAAAGGTTTTAAATTTTTGAAAGGAACAAAAGTGTTGATATTCCAGACCTTGCCATGAAACTACTCCAATTTTTCAAAATAGAAGGCAACATGCAGCAACTAAGTATTGGCTACGTGGACCAGACAGAACACAGAGGCAAGACGGACGGATGTAGCCTAGGTTTTTGACATCGTTTTTAAAAGCCAAGTATACTGAAGAATGTTGGAGCCTTTTATTTTTTTCTTTTTGTGACCTCATGCAAATTTTTCTCATTGCCTAAATATGGGGGATAAATACTTTTCTGTTCCTTGCAGTTCAAGTTGCATTCTGTCCTGTGTAGAACAGCAGTATCTCAGATGAATTTGTTTCCCGATTTTGCATCTTGTGATATGTTTTTGTATTTTTGTTGAAGGTCAAACATTTGTATAAATTGTAAATATATTTAGTTTACTACAGTAAAGGCTTTAGTACCAACGACCAGTCTTCCCCTTTGCCCCTTCCCTGCTTGCCCTGCTTATTTAAAATTGAAAACCTTTTGGGGATATAAGTACCTTTTTAGGAGTAAAAGAAAACACTATGTATAGTTTGAAAATGGTGTCTTATTCTTTATAACTATTCTTAGATTCCTTTATCATACTTCAAAGTAGTTGATTTGACATACTAGGGTATCATGTCCAGTAGATATTGTCTTGTTCTACAGAAACTTAAAGGCAATTTTGTACTAATTATAGTGTAAATATAAAAATTGAACATTTCATAAAGCTGTGCAGTTTAAGTTTATTCTGATGTCCTACGTATATGTTCTTTGGCAGATACAGTAATATGTGCCTGATTATAACTCATTTGGTCATTTTGCTAGAAGAGGAGGTGACATGCCTGTTCTTTTTCCCCCAGCTGAACAGAATTCATGTAAGACTGCATTGCAAATAAGTACATCAGAGCCTTTATTCATTATATGAGGATGTCTGTGATTAGATGAGCTAGATAAGTTGCATCCTTCATGTTTTACAGAGAAGTGGTAGTTAATACCATTTCCTTTTTAAAGTCTTGTCTATACTTAGATACTCAGGTAAATTTTACTAAATTACCAAAAGTGTGAGTTTTACAGGGGATTGCTTAAAGATGTTAAATACTTGCAGGGTTGCAAGTGAAGTGAATTAAATGAAGTTAAACTTGCTTCTTAATTTCTTGTGAGAATATTGACAAAGGAATATTTTGTTTTTTAATTAATCCACTCTACAAATTAATTGGAATTAATTTTCCTGAGTGTCCCATGTTCTGCAGGCCAATAGGCTCTATGTATTCACGCTGAGCAATCTTTGAGTCCTTTCCATTATCATATCACTGTGGGACATCTGTGAAGAGCCATGATAAGCAGCCAGTTACCAAAGCTATGCATCTTCAAGTTTTCTTGGTGTACTCAAGAGCAATGGATGAGGAGAGAATGTGTTCACTTTATTTAACTATTATCTTTTCAGTCTAATGTGTTCTACCATTGTGTGCTAGACAACAAACTTTGCTGTTACACTGATGAGAGCCATACATTTCCTACATTCTGTAATTTGGTTAGAATTTCTGTTGCTAATGGAGAGCACAGATGAACAGAAGGATTTCTTTGAACAACTAATTTAGATTACACAAACTGGCAGACAGAAGAAATGCAGCTTTCTCATTTTGCTAGTATTCAACCATGGCCTGTGTACCTGCTCTTTCAAAGACACGTAGGTGGGAAGAAACAAGCTTGACTGACAGATGCATTGATTGGATAAGGAATTTTTCATCTGGGGGCAAATTTTATCTAAGTTTCTAAGTTTGAAGAGACACAGGTTTTCTTTTCAATTTACATGACCATTGTACTGAAACCATTTTCTAGCATTGAGAAGTGTTATAGCCTTAATGTATTCACATTGCATCCAGAATGTAAAATGTTACCCGTTCAGGATAATCTGGTCTCCTAGCCATTTAAAATTAGCATTCTACCAATATGTATCCATATATATATCTTTGTTGATTTCTTAGTTCTTAATTTGTATCTGTATGAAAATGACAGACCAGTTTAGATGCTGGTCATGTTGCTTTCAGACTTAATGGGGCAAAAAGCAGAATCATCAGACTTTTCAAATAATTATATTTGCTACACTGAAATACTGGGAGATGCTGTGCCATTTTTAAAAAAGAAAGTTTTGAAACAAGAGTATTTATGAGATTACTTGATTTTTACATTTTTTATATTGAATTTTTTCTGAACATCTGGCTTTGGTGGTCATCATTGACTTCCGCAACACTGGCAAATTTGCTTTAGTTAGGACCTTTGGAACTTTTTGCCAAACTGCTATCACCTTGGTTTTTACTTTGTAGGTATCCCTTTGCTGTTCCCTGAAGTCAATATCAGAGGAACCAAGAATGCATGTATTCTTACACATCCATCTAAATTTAAAAGAAAATCCTCACAAGTGTAATTGGTCAGCTATATGTTGTGACATAGTACTTGCTAGTAAGATCACATACTTTTCAATCTCGGGGTTCAAAATCATAGGAAAATCTTAAAATACCTTGGTTTTTTGGCTTCTAGAATGCACAGTGTGTTAGAGCAGTTATGGAACCAGAAATTTGTGCATGTGAATGAATTTAATCATATTAGTATTGTGTATTTCTTGATTGTAGTTAGGAAATTAATTTCACTTCTCCCTCCCCCCCCCCCATTATATCTACTTTTTGCCTTGGGTCTAATAATTAGTGGATACATGAAAATCTCTGGATGCATCATCTGTACTTGTGAATGAGTAGTTACCTCCATTTGTTGTTTCAGATTTCACTTAATGTTTATAAAACATCGTGAGTTTTTTTATTTGTCAGATAGTAAAGCATATTCTACTTGCAGATGTAATTTTTAATGAAAAGACAGATATGCTGAACTCCTAGCATGTCTGTCTATGCAATTACCTAAAAGATATAAGACTTGTGAAGCTTAAAACTTTTGCAAGTTCTTGTAGCCCTGTGTAAAGTAGTGGGTGGAAATAATTGCTTATTGAATTAAAAAACAAACCAACCAAGATCAGCAGGAACAGAAAAGGCACTGGGAAAACCATATGGGGAAAAAGAAGTGCACTAGTAACTATTGTGTAGGTAATTTTTTTTTTTCTTGGCGGGGGGGGGGGGGGTGGGGGGGTGGTCAATTACAGTCCTGAAAGACTTCCTTTGATTAGCCTCTTTTTCGGACAGTCTTTGTATGCTGGGTGGCCTTCAGTATTCAGAGATGTCTGAATGCTACTCTGGCAAATGCTAGTGCTGAATAGAAGCAGGGTGTCCTTACAAAAGACATTTTGGATGTCAGTGCAAACAATAACTGATGAAGAGGGGATTTCTGGTAATACCAATTCAACTGAACAAAATCCTTTGTGAGCTTTAATATGTATATTTTGTGTATGTGCATTTAGCATAAACCTTCATAAATTGATTGTGCAGAAGGTCATATCATCCCACACAGTGTATTTGTCAGTGTGTCACTTTCTTTTTGATTATAATTCCAAGCAACGATAGTTCCCCATGTTAGTCTACAAGACACTGGTATCTGAGAGAGAAGATTCACCTACATTAGTTCTTTCTAACTCATTTGGCATTTCAAAGGCTTTTGTTCCTTAAAGAGGGAGAACTAAATTAGGTATGATTTTCATAAGCTGTTACAACAAGTTGTTATATGTTAATGTAGAATCTGTCATCTAGTCTCAAACATACTTCTGCGTATGAATGATTGACCATAATTTTTGGGTCACATTTTCACATTGGTGATACAAGTAGAATTTCAGAAGCTTCCAAGTTACTCAAGTAACTTTAACTCAGATTGACAAACTGATTTTTGGTTTTGGTGTTTAATTCTTGGTAGAGTTTTTTGTTTGTTTGTAATTTTGTGGAATGACTGGCCCACTTAGGTGCCTGTGGGATTATGTAGTCTAGTTAGAATGGTATCTCATATTTTCTATTATATTGGTGCAATTTTGAGTTGATGGGGAAATTCCACCATTCTGTTAATTAAGAAAGGTGGATTTTAAAGTTTTAGGCTGAGGAGGAGTACTGACTTCTGATTTCGCACTACTGATAAAGTGTTTACCCTTTAAATCACTTTGCTGAATAATCTGGACTGACTCCAACTCTGCTGTCTCCTTGAAGGATTTTGGTTTTTCCTCCTACCACAAGTACACAGAAAGACTTTGAGAATGTAGGTCTGTGTAAGACTTTGGTCAATTCATTCTGTCCTGCCAGACACACTTTATTACATAATGGGGGAGGTGGAGCAACTCAGAGTTGAACCTAACAAACACCAGAATGCAAGTGAGTTCATGACAGGAAATTCATGGACAGAATTACTTTGGTTAGAAAAGCCCTTCAAGATCATCTAGTCCAACCTTTGACTGAACATCACAAGTAAACTAAACCATAGCATTATGTGCTGCATGCAGTCATTTCTTGAGCACCTGTGTGATGGGTGATTCTAAGACCTCCCTGTGCAGCCTACTCCAATGCTTGACAACTGTATCCATGATAAAATTCTTCCTAAGGTCCAACCTGAACCTCCCCTGTCTCAGCTTGAAGCTCTGTCCTCTTGTTCTGTGGCACAAGAGGAGAGGCCAAGTGACACCTAACTTGCTACAACTCATTTCAGGGAGTTGTAGAGTGATGAAGTCTCCCCTGAGCCTTTTCTCCAGGCTAAACAGCCCCAGCTCCCTTAGCCACTCCTTAAAAGACTTGTGCTCCAGACCCTTCACCAGCTCATTTGCCCTTCTCTGAACACACCTCAGTGTCCTTGTTATGAGTGGCCTGAAACTGAACAGAGGATTTGCGGTGCATCATTTCCAGTGACAACGACAGGGAAAATCCTGGCCTTAGTCCAGCTGGCCACACTATTGCTGACACAGCGGCAAACCATTGGCCACCTTGGCCATCTAGTCACACTGCAGGACAAGGGAAAATGAGAACACAGAAACACATTCTAGGTGTAATCTAATATGCAATCTACGCAATTCACCTAGAATGAGATTTCAGTGTGCAATTTCACTGACTTCTCTTTCTCAGTAAAATTGTTCAAATGTTTCTGCAGTTATTCAAGGACATTTGAGTTGTTTGTTTGAAATGGAAGTGCACATTTCTTTCATATCCATAAGCATCTTGTCATCTCATCCTAAGAGGAAAGGGAGTTAAATCATAGCCAGCTCTCAACATTACCTTTTATTTCTGTAGCTCCAGATCTGCTTCCAAGCAGTTGATAACCCCATTTTCAGAAACATGCTCCCAAATGTCCCATTGCAACTTTAATGCTTAGTGCAGTGTGGTAGATTTTGCTATGGAAACCAGACATGCAAGAACTGGGTGCTTAACTAATCTGCCATATGGGTCTATCTTACTAACATTTCTGAGAAATTTACACAGAATTTTGGCTCAGCTATATAGGAGAGCTCAAACATTTACTGAAGCATTTTCTAAATCATCAGAAAGTATGTTTTGAACATGTATTAAGCACACGGTTTGGCTTGGGGGGGAGTTTTTTGGCTTGGTTTGTGTTTTTTTAGTATTTTCTGTTGATTTGTTTCTTTTTTTCTTCTGACATAACTTTAAAAAGTATAAATTGAATACAAGAAAACATGAAGGGAAATCAAAAGAATGGATAATAGTCTTCAGAGAGCAGAATATTGCTGAAGATGCTGTATCTCAAAGCAAAGAACTTACTGTTTCTGTGATACATTACTTACTGAGAGAGCTGGATATCTATTTCACTGAGGCTAAAGTACTGCTCAGAGAACTGAATACCAAAAACTTTCTGTTGTGGGGACAAATGTTCATTATTTTCCAATCTGAGCAGGGGTTTTTGTGGGGTTTGGGTTGTTTGGGGTTTTTTTTCCCATATTTCTTAGATCTGGGTCTCACAGTTCACTCTGAGAAGCTAAGTCTTTCTGGCTCTATGCTCTACAATGCATTAGTAAGAATTTAGTTGCCTGTTAATGATACATAGTATACAGGAAAATCTGATTGAATATTTTAGTGGATAGCTGGATAATTACATTGGGCAGTGCCTGCTGTAATGATTTTCCTTACTAAAGCAAGCACTCAGATATATGATAGCTGAATTATTCTATAACCAGACTTTTAATGTTTATGGAATTCCTGGTTTGACATAGTTGACTCTTCCTAGAAAAATTCTGTGGTGGCTTCTGAGGTAAAACTTAAAATTTTGAGATTTTTCCTGTCCTATAATTTCATATGTGATTTTGCCCATATTTTTTTTAGTTATGTTGATTCATAGAAGAGATGCTGCAAGGAACACTAGACATTTATATTGTGTACCGCTCGGCGAGGATTGCCTTTACTATATTCACAACACAAAAGTATCTCTCAAACCCTGTTTCTGTCTGTTTTCTGCCAAAAATGAGTTTTAGGTGAAGATAACACATAGTCTGGAGACTTAAATAATCAAACATACTGTTATCATTATCCCTTTTGTATACTCTGTCATTAACATAGAAAATGGAGATGATAGCCTGTAACTGCAAACAATAAATGCTGTTTTTCCTTTAAGCATTGATTTTAATGGCAGTTTAAGGAAGTTAACAAGCAGAATGAAGGGGTCATAAATGAAAGTTAACCAATAGCAGTTGGAAACTGAGAAATCCTTGTTACTTTCCTGGTAGTGAGCCTAATTTGTTTAAAATAAAATCCATCTGCTCATTTCACAGTCTTTGTCACACTTCCTTCAGCAATCCACGGTGGATTACCTTCTTACTTGAAAAACTGGCTGCAATTATGATAAGCTAATAACTCTTGTGGTTTGCTGTAGCACAAAATTTTGTAGACCTATGAAGATGCCCTTTATTCATAAAAAACAGTCTGCTATTGGGGGTTTTTGCAGTTGGACACAATTTTTTTAAAATTAGATTTCAAATAAATATATAAATAAATATGTAATCTGATGCTTTGCAAATTTAAAGTATTTTCTAATTGTTGATGAATTATCCAAACACTGCTGTTAAGTATGTAAATGTCCTTAATTTCAGCCTGGTATTCACTTAGCATGCCATGCATGCAACAAAACTTTGGAATGTTTCAACTTTTGTGGCCACATTAAATTTACTTACTGGATTAAGTTTCCTTTTTCATATAGAAATCAGTTTACTACCATGCTCCTTTGTGGTTCCTCCTGAATATACATTAGATCTCTAGAGATGTTTAATGAGTTATACATACATAATGCTTCTAATTTTTCTCTGTCTTTCTGATTGTTAATTATGTGAGATGTGTATTTCTGGTAGCAGTTGAGTGAATATTCACAAATATATGATATAACTGAACTTTTGAATGTGTACTTCAAGAAGTTTGTAGACTTGTATAGATAAATAATTGATTTTCATTTGTCAAAATCAAGATTTTCAAGTCCTGATACTCTTGTATTTTTATCAGTGAATTTGTTTAAGGAAATACTTCTGAATTTTGAATGGTTTTCATAGTTTTTTTTTTAATTTGTTTATGTAAAGATTCTTTTGTTGAGTACAAGTTATTGACCCGGTATTCTATTTATAATTCTTCCTGGCTCTTCAGTATTTTACCTAGCTGTAACTTATTAAAAACCACAAATATGAAATGGGGATATTAATGACAAGTGGTTTAAATGTGAGAGTTTCAAAATGCATGTTAGAATATTTCAACACTTTATTCACTGTAATTTTACATTTTTTCATTACTTAAGTAATTAAAAAAATCCTTAGGGTTGAATTATAGTAAAATTTTACACATCTCAGTACTAATTTTGTCTCCCAGTGGACAGCAATAATTTAGATGGGATTGTTTTTACTCTATCTAATTTATTCTTGGGCGGGGGGGAAATTTTTCTAATTATAATAATTTCATTAGTATTGTTTTTAATAACCTCCATGCATTCAGAAATTTGTTCTTCTATATTTTGAAGAAAACATACAGATATACAGGGATCTGTAATAGAATGTGTTTACAATATTTATCCCCTGGGTTAGCTATAACAGTAAGGGGAAGTACAGTGACAGATACCACTTGCAATAGTTGCTAGTGCTATGTGCCTTGGAATAATTTTCTTTAGTTATTAATTTTTTTTTTTAATCTTAGGTGAGGTGAGTTGTTCTAAATCAGTTTCATTTCTGTTGAAGTAGATATAATAATACATTATTAGAGCTTTACTAGTCTTACTAATTTTAAGTTTGCTCCATCTGTTTATCTTGAATTTAACTTAAAAATTAATCCCTTTCCATAGGTGTCTGCTTTGTACCTTAACAAGTATTAAAATAATCAAAATATCAGTGTTTGACAGAGACACTGTATATTTCTCTGGTTTTGATGTGGATAGCGTTTAGCAGGGCTTGTCTAGTTAAAAGGTAGTTAAAATAGTAATCACACATGATCTGTGTCTGTCATTCTCAGAAAAAGTACAACAAAGTGATATGTGGTGATAACAATTTGGAAGGAAAAGAATATGAAATTCAGACAGCAGCTTGAATGATTTACTGTTAGCATGGGGCCCAATAACACTACAAAGCTATAAACTCTGTCTTTCTAGATTGCCCAGTTAGGTGTCAGAGATGCAATTTGTCTTTTCTGAAGCTGCCTGCTGCTAGCTAGCTCCATCTCCTGTCACAGCCTATTAGCTCCCCAAGAAAATTGGTGGGAAATTGCCTGCAGATTGTAGGAAATTGCATCTCCAGGCCCTGGAAAAAATGTAGGATAGCACAACACTGATCCTCCCAGAGCAGCTATTAATACAGCAAAAGCTGACCTTTGGCATGGTGTGAAACGACTTTGCTGAATAAAGACTGTATTATGTGCGGTTGAAGGAGGGAAGGAATTATTGTCCTACATATGCTTGTAGTCAGCCTGTTCCAGGAAGCTTAAGCATTAGCATTAGGATTTGCTGCACCCCGGCTCGTTCCCATTGGAAGGTGGGAGAGGACATGTTAGAGCCTCATACAAAAATTTTGTTGTGCAGATTGTCAAAAACATATTACATATTTAAATGATGTTAGTACATATCAAATTTAAAGGTTTAGTTACAGAGCTGAAAGGTAATTTATGAAGCTGATTGCAAAAAAATTAATAGGTACCTCTGCTCGGTCAGTCTCGGTCAGACTAGGAACACCTTTACAGCTATTTCATTCTGTTTGTATATACTTATTATACATTTGATTTTGGAGCAGTTACAGTGAAAAGGAACTGATTTGTTCTGTAACTGTGAACTGTAAAAAGTCATGGGATACATTACTTATAGATTTTAGCATTAAATTCCTTACTGCTAGGAAGCTCACTTTTGTCATGTTTAAACTGATTCCCATGTATTCTTTATGGTGTGATATACAATGAGTTTCATCCTCTGTCATTTCTACTACAGCTACCTTTCTAATTTTGTACTTTACCTCAGTTTTTTAGGGCCTTTCAATAAACGACTCAACTTTTGTGAATTCTGAGAGGGGGTATGTAAAGTTAGTTTGCAACATAAAAATAAATGCCAGCATTTTCTTTGAGCTTGCAATTGTACTTAGTTGATTCAAAGCCTCCTGAGGAAGATGTGGTTGTGAGTCAGAATGGTGTATTGATCAGAAACGAGCATGAGAAGGGTGGCAGCAGCAGGGAAAAAGTAATTTTGCAATCAAGAGCATTGCTGTTTTCAAACTCAGATGAGATCTCTTGGTAACTGGCAGCTGCCCAGGGATCTAAGTGGAACCAATAGGTTAATTTCCTGTTGTATTAGTGTCCACTGTTGTAGATGAGTTAACAGGGCTTACAAACACTCACACCACTGATTAGAGAAAATCAGTGGCCTGCCTTATGGAGCTCAGGCAGAGGCAGCAGGGCAAAAAAGGTATTGCACATAGTTCAAAGCACAGCTGAAGGGGAACAAGAGAACTTCATGTTGTGTGGCTCTCTGGACCACTGTCTTGAATTCTTGTCATCATGAATGTACACATGGTCAGTCTGAAATGCTAATTCATTGAGGCTTTTTTTTTTTGCCCTTTTTTTTTTTTTTAAATTAGTTATTGCACCTTTTGTGGAAGTTATGCAGTTTAGTGCTGTGTGACTTTTCTTGTAAAAGAAATACAGGAACAGAAGAGCTGTGGTGCTTGAGCCTTTATTCTGTATTTACAATAGCTGTTCATCTTCCAAGGTTTTACATATTAATTGCATTCTCAAAATAAACCTTGCCATTTAGTAACAAACTGGGGGGGGGGGGGGGGGGGGGTGTGTGTTTGTTTTTTGTTTGGGTTGTTTTTGTGGGTTTGGTTGGTTGGTTTTTGTTTGTTTTGGGGTTTTGTTGTTGTTGTTTTGCTGGGTTTTTTTTAATAGTTTAATACATATATTGGATAAGCAAAGGTCATTTAGAGGACACAGAAAATATTCCCTATTTAAAGGATACAGAAACCACCCTGTCTTATCACTGAATTTGCCTTCTCATAACAGACAAACTAAATTGGGTGATAAAGTATTCAGAATTTCATTTCTTCTGGCTGATGGTACTATGCGCACTCTTACCTGCATGCATACTCTGAGGCCAATCCTATTATTCTACACAGCAAGGAAGTAATAAATCATTCTGTATGAAAAGCAGAAGTTTTCTTTTCATCAATTTAAAACTTCAAGCTCTTCTTTTCTTATTGAAAGAACCAAAATTCAGTCTGGGCTGTGAGGAATTTGGAGTGCACCAAAAACTGCTGTGGATGGTTGGTTTAAAAGATGATTGGCAGAGGGGGAAGAAAAATTCCTGGCAAACTAGTTCTCAGCCAACATTGAGTGACTAGAAAAGATGTGCAAACCAGAAATAGCACCCTTAATCTTGTAACAGTTGATGGGCTCCTGCAAAAGACAGCGCACTAAACTGTGCTTGCTTCATTTTTCTGTAGCTAGTTCAAAGAGAGTTTGTTGTCAGTCTAAGTTCTAGTCAGTCCAGCTTTGGTCAGACTGTGTTTTTCATAATGCATAATTACAATCAATAACACATCAGAAAAACAACATCCAAGTTCTTTAATCAGCCTGATTTTATTTTTTAACTATGCCTTCCTGGGTAATGCTTCTCTCTTGCCACACTAGGAAAATCCAGCTTTTTTTTACCCACTACTGTTCGAATTTACAATATTCCAAGTGCAAAACCATGAAATGGTTCTAATTTACTGCAGTATGCTTGTGAACTTTTTTTTTTTTTTTTTTTTTTTTTTTGCTAGTGTTGTTTTTTCTATCCCCAGTAAAAATACTTACCTATGTTAATTTTTTTAACTATTCATTGTACCCAGAATCATATTCATGGTCATTCACTGAAACAATTCACATCTTTTTTCAAGTTCTCCATCAATGGCATTTACTGGGTATTTAATTTTTGTGAAAAATTTGCATCTTAGTATTCCTGAACTCTTTGATAATATCCTTTCTCCTACACCCCTTATCTTTCTGATACTCTATCTAGTTGAGAGTAAACTGAGTCCCCACTATTTTCTCTTAAGAATCTGACATTGTGAAAAAAATCCAAAATTGCATGGTCCATTTAGCAAAAAAGCTTTTATTTCTGTGAACTCTCCCAACATTTTTAATTTTTATTCTATTAAAAATTCATATTTCTGCTATTAAAAGGCACTAAGAAGACATCTAGCATAACTACAGCCCTTCTTAATGCTTTTCATGCTGGGATGGTGTAGGGTTAGGTTGAAATAGGGTGGAAGGAATGAAGATGAAGAGCAAAGCCTCCCTTTTGAACCCATGGGACCAAAGTCGGGAGAGACCACTGGCCACCAAGACAGGGCTGGCAAAGATTTGGAGGAGCAGAGGTGCCATGTTCTGGTAGACCCCTAGTAAAGTTGGGCATGGGGAAATGTAAGCAACAGTGTGTACACAGGGTGGTAGCTGTAGTTTGGTTTCCATCTTGCCCAGGCAGCCCCAGTGCTGCTGGGGATAGGGCTGGGGCTGGAGTGCTGAGCAATGAGCTGAGGGATGGGAAGGTGCAGGTGCAATGTTTGAGTCCTGCTGGAAGAAATTCAGGGGGGGAGAGTGTCAGCAGTGGGAAATCGGGATCAAAAGACTGCATAAATCTCTTGTGGATGAGAATAACCCCCAACATTTCTAAATAATTAATTTACAGCCCCGTCACCAAGTGTTTTTGGGGGTCTGGGCTTGTCCAAGGTGGTCCAGAGACAAGTGAAGAAAAAAAACATGACTAGTGAAGGGGTTTGTGGGGTGACACCAAGTCTTTGGCTGGTTATGGCTGCTTCCACCTGGGGTGTATCCACTAATTTAATAGTGAACTTCTCATCTCACTCACCCTGCAGCAAGCTGCTCTGCAGTGTATTCGAAGCACCTGAGGGAAAGGAATTGCACACCCTGGCTCTGCTGCCTTTCTCCAGCCAGGGCAAAGGACTTTATCTGGAGCTTGTTTACTGGGAAAAAAGGTAACCATGGATTGGATTGGAAAAGAACATTGTTTTTCTGCCAGCAGGGAAGACTTTTTCATGTGCAGAAGAAATTGAGATACATTAGAAATAGCACACTTGAGCAGCAATGAAAATGCAACATTGAAAAGGTAAGCCAAGACTCTTTACTTGGTTGAAGATATTCGGGTGGAATATTACATTCGTTTTGAAACAAATATGGCAAAGCTGGAACACATTGTTGAGTTTTGAGTTTTTCTTAATACACTCAGGAAAGAAGGGAGAGGAAGAGCAGATAACCAAGCAAATGTTTATCTGTGTGCTTGATAAGTTCCTGAGAAATGGTCTTATCCAACTAGGCAATGGCTACCAACCAGGTTAAAATACAATCTGCTTTTGGCAGAGATTTCAGCATTCTCATTTGAGACAGCTTGCTTGCAATTGTTCTGATGAAAACAAGCTGTATGTAAGTACCATCAGAGGTCCTCTCTGTTCCCAGGAAAACATCTAACTTGTAAGGAATTTCACCTTCCTGTTCCGGAACAAAATTTCCAGAAAAGACTGAAAACACCCGGTGCATGTGTGTTGATTATTTACTCTTGATCAGTCAAGCTGAAGACTTTGAAATGTAGAGCAAGAAACAGAGGAGGTATTTGCCCAGAGAAAGGCTCTGCCTTTTTTAGCCTGACATAACTATAGTATGACATTACAAGCTCCTGTTTTGTTGTAATACAGACCCTTGTCACTAAGTGCTGAACATTGTACGGCATTTACCTCCGGAAAAAAAAAAAAAAAAAAGCCTTTGATAATCTTACTGGAATTTCTTTGCTCTCTAATTTTTTGAAATCTGGCAAATAATGCAGAAAATCACAGGTATTGTTCAAAATTATTGTAACTTTTCTAGGTTTGTGACCACAGAAATCCTTGAAAGTGGGTTGTATATTTATGTGAGTTGTTAATCTCATGTAGTGACAGAATAGTGTTCTGCCATATTGCTTTGAAATGTCCCACAATGTGTACTATAGTAGTCTTTGCCACTACACTGCTTTTAAAAGTCAAAGACTTATAACAGTAATTTCCCATGCTTTCATCCAAAGCCTGAAAATATGCCTCAAGCAAGTAATTCAATCAAAACGAAAACTTTGCCAGCTATTTGACTGTCTGTCCAGCTCCTTGGGAGGTAGCTTGCTGCTACGCCAATGAGAAGAAATTCATATTACAAAAGCAAAATGAAAGAAAGCAGAAATTAAGTAATAAGAGCAGCTTCAGCTCTGAGCAATTGTCTGAGTATCCCACAGCAATCAACTTTTCGCTTCTAGAAGAACTGCTTTAATTTGATCTTACTTTCACTGATTTATTTTCTGCTTCAGTTTAAAGCTTTCACTAATTTATTTTCTGCTTCAGCTCTGAGCTTTTTAAAGGAAGTTTTCCTTTTTCCAGTGTCTCTAATTGGAGATTTGAAGGAATTCTCTAACATCTTTAACTCTCCTACTCTTTTTTCCTCCTTGATGTTTGTTTGTCTTTGGGTTGTACATAAGCAAAATATCCATCCTGAGGAATCCATGTGGTGAGTGTTTTAATTTGGGCTGCTGGACTATTCTGCATGAATGGGTAAATTACGACTAACCTCTTCAGATGAAACTAGTTAAAAATGGTTTTAAATCTCAATCTGCTGGGTGTTGGCAGCTTAGGAGGCCACAGTGGGTAGTATCTGGTTGTAATAGCAGAAAGAGCTTTTTTGTCATTTCTGCTAGCTTTGCAATGAATGTCATTTTGTGCAATCAATATGAGCTTGATTTCCTGCTGTGGGTGGAGGGAGGTTGTCTCATAACAGCCAATTCAGGCATCCAGCAGGAAATTTATTGGGGAAAAAAAAAAACAAATCCACAACAAAACCACCACAACCAAACAAAAAAACTGACTGGAAAAAAGCCTTTCTCTTTAGACCCACTTGCTCCACCAAGGGGAGGATGACACATTCACAGCCACTGTAGGTCTCCTCTATTATGCATCTATGCCAAAAACCTAGTTAACCTTGCTAAAGCCTAGTTAATTTTCAGCCAATTCTCTTGTATTTGTCCCATAAAACAACCTCATTGATTTAGTGTAGGTTCCTATCTCACTATATTGTTCTTGCTCCCTAGTGTCTATTCATTACTTTAATAAAACAAAGAAGGAAACGTAATCCTTATGCTGATATTTATCTTAAAGGCTTCTCACCTCCTGCCACCTCATTTTCAAAGCTGAATTGCTTTCGACTTGTCCAGTTGGATTTTGCTTAACTCTGAGAACAGAGATAACAAATGTTTTCTGGACAACAGGTTTCAGTGCCTAGATATTCACATTATGGCTTCTTGTGTTTTCTGGGGAGGATTTCTTGCTTGGGTTTTTTTGACTTTTTTTTCGTAATGCTGTTGGAATAAGGATTGCTGCCTCTTTTCAATTTGCTGTGCAGACCAGAGAGATGTGACTTGTCCTGTCTAGCAGGATGGGAAAATGGGAAAAAATATTATTTCTCCTGAGTAGGGGGAAAAAAATGGTAATTTTAACTCCTCTATGGTTATGACTCAGTCTTGAGTGGGCTGTAAAATCATGTCGTGGGGGTTTTTTTCCCTTTTGTTTTTTAAAGAAGGAAATTTTATCTTAAAAATGCCATTGTGGTTTCCATCCTTGAGACCTGTTAAAACTCTTCTGTTTATAAATCACTCCCTCCCATGCAGCAGCTGAGATCACTTTACCTAAACTTCAAACACAGCACTTGCATGCAGCATTGACTTTATGGAGGACTTATTCTCGGGTGAACTGCAAAAGCACTAGAAAGCTCTTACTGTGCTCAAGTTGTCCTAAAAGGTCTTTGCATAATTTGAGCAGTCACAGGAAGATTGAAATGAACTTGGAACACTGGAAGGTTCTTGGCTAGTGATAACATTGCAGTGTGGGTTCAAAAGGATAGCAGTCTTTTCATGGTCATCTTCCCCTGGGCATGCTTAACAGAGAAGACCTGGGAGTACTCAGCTCTCCTGTTGGTGCTGTCAGATATGCACATGTCCAAGACACAGTATGATGGACCAGAGGAGATCCTAAGAGAGCTTCTTTTCTGCTCCTTATTCAGCTGTTTGTAGTTTCAGCTATTGTAAAATCCATTGTGTGTCCAATTAGACACCATGTACTCTACAATAGCATTGAGATGTACAGATTATGTTTGCTAGTCAAGAGTAAGTTAAAGTTTCTGTGATGCAGAAACACCATTTTTCCAGTGTAGTAAACAAAATAGAACAAAAAATATGTGAGGATGTTGGTGGTAATGTAAAATGTGGCCTACCAGATAAAACACAGGGAACAATGTGGATTGCAGACCAAGTTAAATAAATTGCTCCAGGAGATTCAAGGTTCACTGCAGTGCAAACAGAAATCAGGGCTGACTTGTTCTGTGTTCTCAAGACATAGTAAATACATTCTTCTTGCTACTGCTTACCTTCTGCTGTGTCAGGTCTTTTAATACACTATGAGATTCCCTCTTTGGGAAAAACTCCCAAGTCTCAACTTCCTGTCTTTCGAACAGGATCTCATTTTGTTATCCTTGAAAATTTTAATTTAAGTGTGTTTGAAACTTCAATCTTTGTTTAAGAAAATGGTTGTAAAATTCATGGGTTTAGCAGCTGGCAAATTCATCTCCACATTCCAGGGCAGAAAGTTAAAAAATTTTTAGAGAGATGAGCCTCTATAGCTGGGTATCAGCTATATATAATTTTGTGCTTTGTGAAGAGCAAGTACATTGTGCCGAATGGAGAACTGGGCTACTTCAGAAGGCTTTCTTCTAGTTCAGGATTTCTTATGTGCTGTCTGTGTACTTTTATTTGTTGGTTTCTGCATTGCTGTTTGCTAATCCTAATATAACAAGTATAGCTTGTCTGCTCCTCCTTTCAGGTGAGTAGGGACAAAAAGTGGAGCATCCATCTATCTTGAGGAGAATGGAGAAAGAGTAATAAATTCAAAGAAGGCGTTCTGAAATAGGCATATTTTGAACACCTAGGAGTTCATTAATAACATAGATCTTATGGGCACGTACTAATTTTGTGTGTGCATGTGTGTGCAAAATACTCATTTTAGATACTAATGGCCTGATACACTGACTTGGATCTCTGTAGATGCTACTTGCTGAGTGTATGTTATGACATCATAAAAAGAACAAGCAATAATAGTAGCTGTCTGAAGGAAAGGAAGCTACCAAATGAGCCTTTCCTTGTTTGCCATTTGTCATGATGATTACCATTCAATTACACAATTCTGGAGCAAGTACCAGCAGGCTTTCAAAAGAGCCATGGAGCCTATCACAAATTACTACTGTGCCAAATATGATGTTGCTAGTCATACATGTGGGACTGGAGGAAGAAAAATACTCAGCAATCTGCCGTAACTTAATCCAGATGGTCAAGTTTATGTTTTCTTTAAAATGCAAACTGTCTCGAGTGATTTCATTAGAACCACATTGTAACTTTCTTTTCTAGTATAATTTTTGCAGCTAGGTTAAAAAGCCTTGGTCTGCCAAAGTTATCTCAAGTGCCTGATTATTTTATTTTTGAAGGATTTAAGCTATTCAACTAAACTTTTTCTTTCTTTCTTTCCTCTTTTTCTCATCTAGTTTTTCTTTCCCCTTTCTATTTTTTTTTAAGTACACCAGTGTACAACACTGAATTATTGGCTTGGGGTATCTAGAGATAGCTAATACACATTGTGTTTTGTCTGGGATTAATCTAGATGTTTGAATAATTTGGAGCTGTAATTGTAATGCATTCAGGCAGTGTTGCTGCGTTGCTCCTGCCATGGTTGGATCAGTTTATTGAATAAGAAACATTGTTCCTAAATAAGAGAGATGTCTTTACCCATGCTTCCAGACTGCTTCTTCCTATATCTTTTTGTTATTTTGTATTTCCTTCTTAACTTATTTCAAAGACTTGCTAAAAGTACCCAAAATTTGGGTACTTATTTAATTGTTTAATCAAAGTTCACTAAAGCTGAAGCATTTCTGAGAAACTAAATGAAATGTTTTATGTGAATTGATTCCGGTAGAATTAAATCTGTAAAGACACTCTAATAGCTACTACTAGTGGAGGAAAAAAATTTCACCTAAATAAAAGACTCCAAGAGAATACCAAACTACTGGAACCAATGCATGAGT
This sequence comes from Hirundo rustica, assembly GCF_015227805.2. NCBI lineage: Eukaryota > Metazoa > Chordata > Aves > Passeriformes > Hirundinidae > Hirundo > Hirundo rustica. The sequence continues at coordinate 37,441,454 of NC_053488.1, read as the reverse complement.
ATGGCTGTGTTTTTTATCATATGTATTAGGCAATTATTAAGCAAAGCCTCTTCTGTTTTCTAAGATGCTTCCACCCCTGCAGTGAACTTGAACTTCAATATTCAGAGACTAATGTTTGCACATGAGTCAGTGAGATGCAATCAACCATAGTAATGTTTGCACAGTGTTTGCTGTATCTGGAACAATGGGCTTACTTACTTTGCTGACATGCCGCTTTCAGTATTGAAGTAGTGTCCAGTTGGAATCAGCATTTCATTAGGCTCCAGTAGTTGAAACAACCATACCAAAAAAGCATCTTATGCTAAACGATATAGGATCTGCTTTAGAATAAATTAAACAATCTGGCAGAAAGGTGAAATGGTAGACCAGGTTAAGCACTGGAAGTTGGGGTTTTCTTGTGGTGTTTTGTTGTTGTTGTTGTTTTGTTTGTTTTGGGGTGTTTTTTTTTGTTGGTTGGTGGTTTTTTCCCCTCTCTCTCTCTCTTTTTTTTTTTTTTTTTTTTTTTTTTTTTTTTTTTAATTGGAAAACAAAACTGAAAGAGTATCTTCTTTATAACACAAGAGAAAAAAGCACTGATGCTTGCAAGGTGCTTTATTTGTGAAGTAGCAAAACATTCAAGGGAACGTGCCAGCATTGGTCCAAGAGAGTATTGCATGACAAGGGATTGAGTAATGATATTCATATCCAGCCTGGCAAATTTTGTCTTGTGTGAGAATGTAACAAGAGTCAGAGGTTGGAATCAAGATGCTTAGAAAATTATCACCTGTTCCAAAATTTTTACAAATGCATTTCAGGTATCATAGGATAGATGGCTCTGAGATACTGCCAGGAGACCTAGGACCACAAGACAGACACCTGGTACAGGTTGCTGGAATCATTACAGTAAGAAGCATGTGGGGTTCAAACTTCAGACTCACAATGGAAAGATGGAGGGGTTTTTGGTAAGCTTTTGAAAACATACAGACATTCAAATTTGCAGAAATGCTGTCATTTACTGCTGTGAATCTGGAATTTTATCACATTTTTCAATGCCATGTTTCTAAAAGCCATGTTTCTAAAAGCTGGCAAAACAGCTGCATCTATTTTATTTTCAATATTTCTTCAGGGGTCTGATGAAGACCTACGTGAAATATTCAAAATTGCATTTTAGAGTTGTATAAAAACACAAGAAACTTTCTTCTTTTGTTGGATTTCTTTTTGTTGGTTTGTTTGTTTGTCAGAAAAGGTAATGCTTTGTGATGATGAATTACCCGAGGTGGTTTAAGCCTGTTGGAGCTCTTGTCAACTCACCTAGCTAAACTTTCAGTAGCCCTTTTTTGCTGGGGATGCCAGTATTTCCCAAGTCTCCTGGGAAACCTGAATGATAAAACAAGCTTATTTCCCTCTAGGCACTACTTCTAATCTCAACAAATCATGATTTAAACACAGTTTAAAACACAGACAGAATATCCAAAAAACCAGTATGTCTTTTGGTGAAAGACTTTTCTGATAAAACCCAAGGAGTCTTCCTCTAGGAAAGCTGCTGCTTTTAGAGGGACTGTCACCAAAAAGAAGCTGAGTAAATAATAGGTTTAGTGCATGCCAGGGGATAGCATGCCCTAGGTAGCATGAGTGCTTTTCCTCAGTTAATAGTCTTCAGTTTTCTGCAATTCTGTTGTGAAACAAGAGCATAACAAAGACCGTGACAGCATGGCTAGTGCTTTTAACTTACAACTGTATGCCATACAACTTCATCCTTTTGCTTTTTTCCTCTTCCAAGAAAGAGACCGAGAAAAAACAACCTGAATAGGCCAAATTTGTGCTCCTTTAGTAGCATTACACTTGCCTAGCAATTTTATTCATAAACCAGATTCAGTATGTGAAAGAGGGCTGGTAGGCACCTCTGTGTGAGGTTCTTGGAAGGGTAATCTCATTCCAAAAATCTAGGTGGCTGGAATTCCCTCCCCCTCCCCTTTAATACAAATCCTTAAGTGTTAAGTCAGGCAGAAAATGAGTCTAGTCCACATTTATTTTACTGAATGGCAGTCAACTCCCACCTAATCTTTCAACATATATTTGTTCAGTGGATCAACAGATTGTGTAAGCAGCATGACGGATGGGTTTAGAAATGTGTCTTCTTATGTTTAGTTTGTACTGAACCACTGACCATTTTGTGTGTGAATTCATCATAAATTACATCTCCAGGTTATTCAGTATGAGTGAGGAGGGGAAATCCTTGTTCTCACTGTATTGAAAGGCATCTTACAAAGCTGTCAGTCCCCAGAATGGAAGCAGAATCACAGTACAACTTTAGCTCTGTTTTTTCCAAAGCTGAATGGGTATGGCTTTGCTTTCACAAGATTTTGCTAATTGCAACTCTACTGCTCTTTGAAGAAAACATAAGACAAAAGGCAAGAACTGTCATTGTGAATTAAATGTGTGATAATTGGGGAACAAGGGTACGGTAGGGATTGTGCATGTTATTTTAGGTGCATTTGACAAAACCAAGGCTAAGTAACATCAGAAATATATAAGCTTTTTAACTAATGAAAATACATATTAAAATTTCAACAAATACAGAATGACCTGATGGTTGTATTTAGTAAAATGTGAAAGCCAGCTAAGAGGGTGCCGCTCCAAGCATCAACAGCCGTGTGGACTGTGTAAATACTTTGATTAACTCTTCCGGATCTGAAAATTGTTTTTAATATAGTCATTATGTGACTACTGCTACAGTCAAAGACAGAGGAAAAGGAGGAATTTCTAGGAACTAGAAACTGCTTTTCTGTAAATAGGAAGAGCTTGCCTGAAAATGGCCAGGGAGTAGGGGACATGGAAATTACCAGAGTCCTGCCAAGCATCCCTCCCCAGAGGCCAGAAAGCCCAAATGCAACATCTTCCACTTTTGGTGATTGCGTTGTTTTTGAGCCGCTGCCTACCCAGAAAGCATAGGCATATGGCACAAAGCTTCCTTATCTCTATGCATCCCCTCAAAGAGTTGGGTAAAGGCTTAAAAAGGGAGAAAATATGAAAAAAAGGTCACCCCTATTGTTACCGCCCATCTCATTTCAATCTAAAAGTTATGACTTTGAAAATAATTTTGAACATGAAAGAGACTTGCCTTATCCTATCCATGTTTCTGGAGGCAGTGAGCCCCAGATCTGACTTCCTGCAGCCTGCCCCAAGGTTTGGTTAAACAGGTTTGAGCTACAACTGAATGGCTTTGGAAAAAAATGGGAAGAGAGCCAGAGAAGAAGACAGAGGACTAGGTTTCTTCATTCAGGTAATGGGGAGAAACTGAAGGAGAGTGATATTGGCCACTTTTCTCTTTTAGATGATTATGTTCTCAGGAAGGCAAGTTTTTGATTCATGTGGAATTTTTTGTGGGATTTGTGTTATCCTCTTTTCATAGTCTCTTGTGCATTGAGAATTTTTAGGATTGGTAGGAAATGATTGAATTTTTTGTTGTTTGAAAGGCTAGACGGCAATGGAAAACATGCACTGAATGTTTTTTTCTTTTTAAAGAAAGCACAAGAAAACTATTTTTGGCAAACAAAGTGCACATAATTATGTTTTCATTATGTTTTAATTTTTTTTTTTTTTTTTTTTTTGGCGCAGAGTAAATTTGTCATTTCTCTATGGGATAATGCTTTCAATTTTCAGTTCAGCAGAAAAAATTTTTTTTCTCCTAATCTCTAGTGAGATCTTACCTGATAAGTAAAAAAAAAAAAAAGGAGAGAGAGAGGGAGGAAAGCAGTCTTGACATTATGAAGAAGAAACTAGGAATGAAAAACTGAGCATATCTATAGAACAAGATTTAGGGCACAGAAACTAAAATGAAGCTTGTAACTGAGAGAGTAGCATGAATGCTACCCCGTGAACTTGAAACCTCTTTTTCTTAACTATCATCCTCTAAGAAAAAAAAATCTAACATCTATTCAGTATAGTAATCCCTGGAGTTTCATTTTAGTAATTTTACTAACTGTATTTCTTTTATATAGGTCATAATACTGACTGAAATTTCCCTACCCTCTTCTATCTTGCTAAGATGTAGGGGACTTTAGAAACTGCTTCTAGAACACAGTGCCTTCCAAATATTGGCTCAGGGAATAAGATGGCTGTGAATGCCTGTGTTTGCTGAAATAAATGACCCTACACTGTCCTTGCGAATACTTTTGTTGTTTTTTTCCATTCCCTCTTTTTTAAAAAAATAAAGTTGAATGAGATGGCTTGAATACCCCCTTACATACCATTAAGGATTTCAAGTATCACATTCTTGCTTTTATCTTTTGTTTATTTTCAGCTCTTCCTCTAAACAATACTGAGTTACTTTCTTAGCCAAAAACTACGGTATTAAAGTCTATTTCTTCATTTTGAAAAAATCAATTACTTTATAAATCAAAACAAAAGCCCTTACACCCAGGAAAAATGTATATATAAAAATATCAATAGGTATTTCTACTACTTTTTTTTACAGCTACTACTTCATATAACACACTGAATATCCTGTCTATGAATATAAGTGTGATTTAGTGAATGATTCATTTCGTCCGTGCCCTTGTGTGCATATACACTAAATATCAAGGTTGTGACAGAACTGATTGGACATTAAAAGTCGTATTTTTCTCTCAGTGTACATTATTTGTCAGGCCAGCAAACTAAAATTTGTAGTGCAAGAAATATATTAATCAGCTCATTTGAAAAGTTATTTCTTTAGAAATGTGTATTATTTCTGTGTCACTATCTAACTAGGTAATTTGCGATTTGTTGTTGAAATGATTAATTACAGAAATTCAGTTAGATATCTGCTGCCCCTCTACCAATAAAAAGGGGGTTGCTGTTTGGAACTAAGGCTAATTGAAAATCTGATTCCTTTTCAAGAATTGTGTTATCTTTTCCACAGAAAATATTTTTTGTTGTTGTTGAAAATACAATCTCTTCTGATCTCAGATGCTTCAGTCTTCTGTGTCCTTCGGTTCTTCTTTTTCCTAGTGCTCAAATTCCTCACCGGGTTTCATTGTGGGGATGCTGGAGGGAATAAAACCACTCTGAATACAAGTAATCACAAGAGAACATGGGCTAACTGGGCAGATTTTTATACAAGAAGAATATGGACATGAAATCTTCAAACTAGAAGACCCATGTAATATGATTATGAAACATATTTTTAAAACTTTTTGTTCCTTGAAAGTTTATCTCCATCTTGCCCCTTTCTTCATAATACTTCGAGTAATTTTAAATGGGAAATATAAGTCCTCTTTTGAAGCCTGAAGTTGTAATGCAAGTCCAACAATTCAAAAGCAGGTCTCAAAATGTTTTTCATTCTGTTTTGAGTGCTGTACACTAGGTATGCAAATTACAATTTATTCTCATTCCAGTTACTTTTAAGCCAAATCATATAGCTGAAGTAGCATGAACCCACACAAAATGTTGAAAAAGATTTAGAGAGGATAAACAACAGAAAACTTATGGTGTGCCGCACTGATCCCTTTGCCAACACTGGCAAATGTTTTGTTGTCACTGAGACAGAAGATGCAGTGCTGAGGCACACACAGGTGTAAGCAGTGTTAATGCTGCAGTCCTCACTGAGATGCCTTCTGAGTAGTCTTAAAACATGTCAGACATACAGAGATTCAGACACACTTAAGCACTGTCCTTTAGGCATGTGATGCATTTGCATCCTTCTGCAAGTAACCAAGAAATTCAGGTTTGGATATATAGTTCTTCACGGATTTATCTTTCTTGAAAGATGTGGTTGGAATTTTGTTTATTTAACCCACAGACCTCTCCCAGAGATGTTTTAATTTTTTTTTTTTTTTTTTTAAATTTTGGCTCCTTAAAACTAGGAGTTTGCTATTTTTGACACCTGATTTCCAAACTGGCATAAACTACCTTTGTTTTTTCTATCAAAAGGATGTTTGAACATGTTTGTTTTCTTTTTTCTGTCTGCTGCTTAACCTGCTCTTTTATCAATGTTAGAGACTGTGGGATAAGTGAAAAAAGCTTCAGTGTTCTTTAGTGAAGGAAGATATGGTACAACACAGCAGAGTAGAGTGGCTGGCTAAGAGCCAGCTTGTTTTTAATCATCTGCTAAAGAAATACATTGCAGTTTTAGATGGTTACTGACATTTTCATATGGAAGCATGTTTTGATTAGAGTCTTTCTTTGCTTTTCAAGTATAAATTAGTAAGGTTTCAAGTGGTTTCAGCAGCAGGATCTGGTTTGAATGGAGTCTCAAAATATGGCATTGGAGTGTGCTAGAACAGATAAAGCACTCCTGGTGAAAAATCAACTGAGAATACATTTTAGGAGAGGACCAGCCTGTGAAAGTGAAAACTTAAAAGGCGCCTTGTGCCTTGCCCTTACTCTTTTGTAGCATCAAGGGTTCAAGTTCCATAGCATGGCATGAAAACCCTATTCTTTGGACCCATGTCTCCAAGTTGTTTCTGAAATTGTGCTGGCAGGCAGGGAGTGACCATTCTGGCTCAGAATGTTACTGGCCCCTGTTTAAGTCATCAGGAATGGCTTTCCTGAGAAGCCTCTTGTGGGCTTCTTCATCACACTGTCTCTTGCTCTTATTTGTCTGCTTAATGACAAGTTGCTTACCATCTTCTGTATTGTGCTTGAGATTCATATCTAAAATGCCATGTAAAAGCTAGGTAGCACTAATCTATAGTGGCAGCTTGTTAAAATGTGGATTCAGTTATGCATTTATAACCACTCTAACATAAGATAAATGTGACAAGTGCTAATTCCAAACACCCACAATACTGAAACTGAGAACAGCTTAGCTAAAGCACTTTGAATTTCCTAAGGACGTCTGAGGTCTATGGTTACAACATTTCATCTGCTTTTACCTGAGCATCTCAGGTTGCTTTTACCTGAAAAATTAAAACTTTACATTAAAGATTCAAGATTAAATGACAAATGCATGTTTTAAAAGAGGTTAGGGCAGAAATGCTGTGCATATGTTTGAAATCTGCAAACATTTCCTATTCTCCAAAGTGAAGGAAGTTGTAGGGTAAAAATAGGTTGGTCTCCTCATGGGAAAAAGAAATAAGCTTATACCTAAGTACAAAGACCTATGCATTAGCACAACTTCATTTGTGAGCATCCCTTTTAATGATATTTTCCTGATGAGTCTGTGTCATGGACACAAGAGATTCTATCTAATGTGAAGAGGAAGCTTTTCTTTGTTTGAGTGGGAAGTTCTGTCCACAATAATGCTGAAATTTGGCCACCATCAGTGCCCGGTGAAAGCAATGACAATTGCAGGGATTTTGAAATTTTCATTTGAAAAATGAGAGAGACAGAAAAAGCAAAACTGCATCATCTTCCAATGACTTTAGCCTATTTCCATGTGGAAGATGTTAAAATGATGAATAGCCTGATGTCAAATTAGAAGAAAGTGCAAGATGTCAACCACATCCTGAGGAATCACTGATCAAAAAGTACCTGGCTGGTACTACTGACTCCAAGAAGGTAAAAGGGCCTTGTATGACAGACAGTAAAAAGTGCTTGGGGTGGTGGTAATATTGTGCAGCTGCAGAACAAGCATGGAATGGTGAAAAAAAGGAGAATGACAAGAGGTATGTAAGCAGTCTGCAAACCATGAGGCAGGGTCTCAGCTATACCATGTTGAGTTTGGAGGTTAAATCATGGTTTGTGCATAGCTGCTGGAAAAGAGTATAGAGAAAGTTCTTTCACACAGTGAAAGTGAAAGAAGGAAACTTATAATGGGGATGTGTATGTTTTACCATGTGGTGCTTATTTGGAACAGTGGAACTGTACAGAAAGGGATTCCTTTCCCATTATAAATCTCATACACTGATATTTTTCATCTCCCAGCAAGAACAATATAAGAAGAACAGTGATTAGGTATCTTTTCCATTGTTCTTTCTATGTTATTGTGAGGTATTTTTTCCAGAAACTATTGTTCTGTGTAGATATTTGGATATGGAAAAAGTTTCTGGGTTCCAGATCACAAACAATTAAAAGATGTCTATGTAGACAATAACTATAAAGAAGCAGGGAGAGAGACAAAGAACCTTTATCATATTTGCCAAAATTTCACTTAGCCTTGAAATAGATTGTTCATCTCTCTCTCTTTTCTTTCTACTTTTCCTCTTTTTTTTTTTTTTTCCCTCCCTCTGGCTCTTAACCCCTGGGAAAAAAAAAACAAACACACACACATATATACATATATATATATATATATATGTATATATATATAAAATGTGGGGGGTTTTTTAACAGAGAAAAATATTTTTCTTTTGCTGCCTTTTTTCTTTTTTTTTTTTTCTTTCTCTCTGAAGTATGTGATGCAGTTATTCTTTATACTTGAAACAATTTTCCCTGACACTCCAGCTACATCTTCCTTTGGTTTTTGTTCCTTTGTGTGAGATATGGCTTCCTTATTGAAGCTGTAATGAGCTTATCTTCATGAATCACTAGAGATCAGCCAGGCTAAAGTCTCCACATTAAATTTCACCCAAGAGTGACACTATTCACTGTAACACAATGTTTAGGTGAAATAGCCCTTTATTATATAAACAAGTGCAATAATAAGTATGTAAAAATGACAGATCTACTAGTATAGTGGTCACAGAATATCTTAGGTCGGAAGGGACCTTAAAGATCATATAGTTCCAAACCCTCATTTCATGAGTACAGACACCTTCCACCAGACCAGGTTGTTCAAAGCTCCATCCAGCCTGGCCTTAATATTTCCAGGAATGAGACATCCACAGCTTCTTTGGGCAATTTGTTCCTAATATCTGATCTAAACCTACTTGCTTTAAGTGTGAAGTAATTTCTCTTTGTCCTGTTCACTATATGCTCTTGCTAAAATCCCCTGTCCAGCTTCCTTGGCACTAGAAGGCCACAATTAAGTCACACTAAAGTCTTCTTTTCTCCAGGCTAAACAAACTGTCTCAGGTTTTTCTCACAGGAGAGGTGCTCCATCCCTCTAATCATCTTGGTGGCCTCCTCTGCCCCCATTCCAATAGATCCATGCCATTCCTTTGCTGGAGATCCAAAAGCTGGATGCAACACTTAAGGTAGTGGGTAGTGTGGCAATAAGGTCAGTGTTATAGATGGGTGGTGTGGTAATTGGCTCTCACAAATGAGGAATGGACATTATGTGTGTTAAAAGATGCTTTGCTGAGGTTTAAAGTTCTTTTGATGTGTGACTCTGCTTTTGTAGGTTGCTTTTACACCCCTTCTTGTCTTCCCTTTAACCCTCTCTTCTCCCCTCTGTATTGTCATCAGGGTTGTCAGAGACGTGCGGGGAGGGTGTGTCTATATGTGCCCCTTGCAAGAGGCAGCCAGGAATGGGGCAAGTTTGTCACTGGGGGGATGGACTTGGCATGACAACACCTCACCTCCAATCAATTTGCAAGAAGGTCTCCACCAATGGACGGCAAGATGAGTCAACTGGCAGACTTTGGGATGGGCCAGGGATATGTATGGAAAATGTTTGAATATGTATGACTGTTTGTGAATATATATTTGGTTGATGTGACACCAGGGGTATTCAAAGCGTAACTGCCATTTTGTGGATGAGCCTCTGGTGGTCGGTCATGCTCCCAGTACTATCCCTTTTGCTTTGTGAAGTTTTTATTAGTTGTCAATAAAACTTTTACAACTCATTCCCACTTGGGGTCTGAGTCATTTATAACAGTATAACAGTCGGGCAGTGAAAGCTAATCTGACTGCATCCTTATTTGCTGATAAAAAGTTATTTAAGAGTAGTCCTTGAATTTCTATGTGTGATATGCCTGTCTGTGTGAGGGAAAGTGATACAGGAAAGTGATATAGCTGTAAATCCATGGCTAACATGGTTTCTACGTGAGGAAGAGGAAGGGAAGCTCTGGGGCAGTTCCTCAGGCTGCATAGAGAGGAGGACTACTGATAAGTCATGTCTAGGCAAGATTGAAATATGTGTATCTCCCTCCTCAAACATAGATTTATTTTTATTGTTTGGGGCTTCTTGATCTCTCTCCTTTTGGCACGGCTTGTACCTCTGAGTAATGCCCATCACAAACATATGATCATAAACACCAAAATTATCTTATGACTGAATCTAATTAGCCCTGAATCTTCTCATGTCCCCACTCATGTCCGCCACTGGATGTAAATCAGCTTAGTGTCCCCTGGCAGCTGTCTTGTCCCCTCTTGGATGCAGAATGGACGGCAGCAGTGGACCAGCATAATGTTTTTCATTTGCAGAAAATGAACTGGGACCAGAATATGTAACTGGGCGTCTCTGCCTCATAGCAAGGTGACGCCATGCATGAGGTGACTGCTGCCAAAAACACCAGTTCTCAAGGTTAGTGAGCTGATTGCATCAGATTTTTGTGAGCAGCTGTGAAAAACCTTGAGAAAGAGGGCCCTCTTTTTCCCGAGGGGAATCAGTAATACAGCCAGATGAGCTAGATATTTTGCTCTTTTGAGAGCTGAGCTGTGCAAATCATCTGCAACCCTTGGTTATGATGGTGCGGCTGGCAGACCCAATGCTGGCTGCCTGAGCTGCAGCTGGTGCTGCTCCTGGCCTTCCTTGGGCTAACTTGCCAAAACCTGCCTCTGCATTTGCACTCAGAGTGACAGGTCAACAGGTCCCAGCTCCCCCTTTCATCTGGTGCCTACTTATGTTTTAGCTGCCTTCACCATTGTCCTAGGTTACCATGTAAGATGTGCCCAAAGTGTGTACTCTATCACCATCTACATGAGCTGTTGAAACTAGGCTGGGCAGTGTTTCCCTTGTCCCCTCCCTCCAGACTATCTTCTGTTAATGGCCCATCAATGCACTGCTGCATGACTCATATATAACTCCCTCCAGGAGCTATCTCTGTTTAATGGGCAATCAAGGACCCATTGCAAGACTGATAAAATGCTATCAGTCCACTGTGAGATGCTCCGCCCAGGGGGAGGAGCCAAGCATTCCCACCTGGATACAATCTGGCATTTGGGACAGCACAGGCAGCTTTACCCACTGGATTCCCAGAGGACAAGAGCTACCAGACCTTTCTGCAGGAACACTGCTTCAACAAGACCACTTCATCTGGACTGCTACCACCCCCGTTTCAGGTTGTATTCTGACTCTGTCAGTGATCTTTTGTACTATTGCATTTGTTTTATTTTATTTTATTTTACCTTTTTTTCTCTCCTATTAAATTGTTTTTTCTGACTTGGATTGTCTTGCTGGTTTTGCCTTCAGGCCAGCACAACCATTCAGGCAGCCTTTAGAAGAAAGTGAAGAATATGGCAAAGGTGTAGTCTAACCGCTGTGTTAAAATTCTAATGTTGAGAACACCAAATGGACCCATGGGAGAATACAAGAAAGTGAATTGCACAGAAAATTCTCTTCCATAGTGGTCCTTTTCTTATAATACTGATTTGTCTGCTTCAGACATAAGATGATAAAACTGGTCCAAAAGTCAAAATTCTAGCTTTCTGAAACAAGAAGTAGAAATTCCAAACTTTCCTACAGAAAAGAAAAGTAAATATCTTCAGACTGGGAGTTAGGCTTTTTGTTTTCTTTCTCTCAGGGAACTTTTCTTCCCATTTGTTGCCCTGGAGATGATGAACAGACAGTATTAAGAGACAAAAAACATGGCTGGGCATCTTAAAAATTCACTGAGATGTTCCGAGGGGCAATGGGGGAAAGGGGTATGGTTGCGGCAGTCTCTTAGCTGGGGAGTGAGCTCTCTGGCTGGGAGACTTCTCTTGGGAAGTGCAGCAATACCATGAGATGTTGGGGTCTAACCAAGACTTGGTTGGGGGTCAGGGGCTGGGCTCAGCCCTTTCTTCTCTCCACAATCAGAGGGGAGAGCAGCCATGTGTGGTGTGGGGAGTGGATGCCTGTCCTTCCCTTGACAGGGCTGAGTTGTGGTTTGATCCTGGGGTCTGTCTGTTTCTTTTATTCTGTTTCTACTGGCTGCTGACATCAACTGCTGCTCAGTTGGACCTGCCTGCCTTCACTGTTGCTGCCAGTCACCAGTGAGTGATGCCAAGGTCCACTGCTGCGCAATTGGACATGCCTGCCCCTGCTGTTTCCTGCCACTTCTCTGGGGTCTTTTGCTACATTTCGCTTGACCTACCCACACATCTGGCCCCTGCAGCTGGTTTCCTGCCGAGGAAGTACTGCACTGAGGTTTTCACTATACTGTAGTTCGACTCCCACACAGGGGTCCATCCAGCCGCTGTTCCTGCTGCTGTGCAGGGTTATTGCAACACTTTGATTTGCTGCCCCCAGGTCTGCTCACCTTTGTTGTTTCAGCCCATTGCTGCGAGGTTCCTACTACAGTCCAGCTCTGTCACCTCAAGTGGCACTGTGACCAGCTGTTCCCCGTGAGTTGCACAAGAGAAGCCATCTCCCCTTGCCTGTGCTGCTATTATCGCGTGAGGAAACTGTGCCACAGCGCCCCCCGCAGGTGTGGGGGACTCACCGCCCCTGCCCTGCCCGCCGGGAGCCACCAGCGCCCCCTGCCGGCTGCGACCGTATCGGCCCCAACGGGGAAAGCGCTTCGAGAGTGGGAAGAGACTTCAGTGGGTGTTCTGCTCTTCTGCTGTGTTTGCCTGGTTATACATACACACACCAGTAAACAACTGGTATTCCTTTTCCGATATCTTTGCCTGAAAGGCCCTTATTTCAAAGTTTAAATGATTCAGAGAGAAGGGGGTCATATTTTTCCATCCCATTAAGGAAGGTTTTGGTCAGTAGATTCAGTGAGAATTCAGGGGGTCTTAAGGCTGGGAGCTCCATTCTCCAGTCCTTTGGGTGGATATTGAGAAGCGTTCAGAAATGGCCATTAGTTTTAATAAGTGACAAGAAACCTTTTAGGTCTTTTGGTGGTTTGTGGAGCAGAAAATTATTCAGAAAATTTCTGAACTAGACCTATCATACAGTCTTCTTTCAGAAATGATCCCAAACAGTGCAGACACTAATGAAAAATAATGTACATGAATGTAATGAATGCTAAAGATATATGAAATACTACATTTTTTTAGAGAAGATTTAGGCCTGTTCCTGATATGCACATTCTGAGCAGGATTAGAGTTAGAATTAAAATTAATTATACCTATTTTAAGTGGTGATAATGCATCCTTGGGGATGGTAATGTCAGAGAATTAAACCTCACGTCTTATCTGAGCTTTGTTTGCTATCCTTATTTATGCTTCTTCACCACATGGGTTCAATTGAAGTGAAGTGTAACTTTTGTGTTTGGTTGTAGCACAGGGTGATCAGCTTTTACAGGATGCCACGTCGAAATACCATGCCAATACCATGTCAGCTACTAGAGATGGGGGAAAGGATAAAGCTTGTGATGCTTTCTTTGCCTCAGTCTGTAATAGTAATGGTACCCAGCCCCCCAAGCTGGAAGACAGGGATGGGGAGCAAAAGGCTCCATAGTCCAGGAGGAAATGGTTAGCAACCTGCTTGCCCACTATACACTCCCAAATCTATGTGTCCAGAATAGATCCATGTGAGGGTAATAAGGGAGCTGGTGAAAGCACTCACTGAGTCATGCTCATGTGGATGTGTCTACATGGACTTCAGTAAAGTCCTTGATACAGTTTCCCACAACACTGTTCTGGAGAAACTGGCTGCTCAAGGCTTAGACCAGTGCACTCTTCGCTGCGTTAAAATCCCCCTGGCCCAGAGAGGGTTCATGCAGCATCCTCTTGGTGGCCAGTCACTGATGGGGTTTCCAAGAGCTCAGTGTTGGGGCCAGTTCTGTTTAATATCTTTATCAACAACCTGGATGAGTCCCCCTTTAGTAAGCTTGCAGATGATATTAAGCTGGGTGGGAGTTGATCTGCTGTAGTGTAGGAAGGCCCTGCAGAGGAGTGTGGACTGAAGCTGAGAACAACAGTATGAGGTTCAACAAGGCAAGTGTGGGATCCTGCACTTGAATCACAACAGCTCCAAGCAGCCCTACAGACCTGGGGCAGAGTAGCTGGAAAGCTGCCAGGGGAAAAGGACCTGGGAGTGCTTGGTGACAGCAGTTGAACATGATCCCGTGTGTGTCCAGGTGGCCAAAAATTTCAGTCGCCTCCTGGTTTGTATTAAGAATTATGTGGCTAAAAGGACTAGGGAGGGGATTGTCACTCTGTACTCAGCACTGGTGAGGCCACACTTGAATCCTGTGTCCAGTTTAGAGCCTCTCATGACAAGGAAGACATTGAGGTGGTAAAGTGTGTTCAAAGCAGAACAACTGAGTTGGTGAAGGGTCTGGAGCACAAGTCCTATGAGGAGTGGCTGAGGGAGTTGGGATTGTTTAGTCTGGAGAAAAGGAGACTGATATGAGATCTTATCACTCTCCAAAATTCCCTGAAAGGAGGGTGAAGTGAGGTGGTGGCTGGTCTCTACTCCCAAGGAGGAAGCAACTAGATGTGAGATAATGGAGCCAAGTTGCCCCAGGGAAGTTTCAAACTGGATATCAGGAAAAACTCCTTCTCAGAAAGTGTTGTCAAGCAATAGAACAGGCTGCCCAGGAAGGTGGCTGAGTCATCATCCCTAGAGTTATTTAAAAGACTTACAGACATGGTGCTTAGGGGCATGGTTTATTACTGGACTTGGTAGTGCTGGCATAGTAGTTGAACATGACAATCTTAAAGGTTTTTCTAAACTGAGTAATTCTGCCTTGTATACATGTACTGGTGGAAATTTCTGAGCAACACAGGAAGGGGCTTGGAGTATTGCAGAATCATCTGAAGCACCAAGAAAGAATTATAACATTGAAATTATATTTATATGTTGTTGAAGGCATTCTGAGAAAATAAAATATTTATAGATAGTTGATCATACAAGCATGAAAATTAGAGACAGAAAAAGTAATAAGAATATTCCTACTGTGGTAGAATTATCTTTTTCCTTGGGCAGATGAGCCTGACAAGCCCCTCTTTTCCCAAAACCTAATAAGCATTGCATTCAGGCAGCCTGTGAGGACTAAACCAAGTAACAAAAATATATGTTTGAGATGAGTTTTTAGAATTAAATTAAGTTTCCCTATCTTACCCACCATACACAAATACACCTACAATTTATATTGTGATGCATTGTCTCTGAATTACGATTCTGTTGTTCTGTGATGTAGTGATTTTTATTGTAAATTGTCATCGAATTTATAATCTGGTGGATTCTTAGGTAATGGGCTATAGGTATCTGAGAGGACAGCTTTCTTTATTTAGGACTACCAATATTTGTTGGTTTGCTGAATTTCATACCGGTTTAATCAGGAGAATGAAGTAGACAGAGGGACAATATTCATTATGGATTAAAAAACCAGCACAAAGCCAGGAATGAATATGAGTGATGCTGATATAATTGTTTTACTGAATGGAAAAGAAGCCTTAAGAATGACTGAGACAAAAAGAACAGTCAGACATCTAATGCATTCATTCACACTTGCTGATATTTGTTGTTAAATCCTACAAAGGACATCAGGTGTCATTTTGCTGGAGGCACAGACCTGCCTGAGCATATTTAAATTCTGAGAATCAGATTTTAGATATTTTTTCAGTGAATAAAATATGAATGATTTTGTACCTGAGGTTGTAATTTTTAATAAGCAGGAGATGCAAGAATTTTGTATGTGCTGCTGATGTTGCAAGAATAATTGTTCTTAAAAATTCACAGCTCTATATACCCTCCAGTTACATACACAATTATTAAATTTGCCAAAAAATACTGAAAACCATGAAACCACAATCAAGTACATAGTGATACAGAAAAAAAGCAAAATAGTAACCTTTATTCTCTTACAAAAAATGTGACTGTAATAGCCATTGTGAGTGGACATTTAATACTGGAAACAGGTATTTCTGTCCTGGCAGATGTTTTGATTGCTCACCTTTCTACTCACCACCACTGAACTAACATCTCAGATAACCAGAACATCAAAGATCTCTCACCAAAGATTAACACCTGAAATCCAGTTTTGATAAGGTGTTGTGATGCCATGTTCTGTCCAATCCATTTTTCCTGTCTCTCATCCCAGGAGACCTTTCAGCTGTGCAAGCTGTTGTAATGTACCGGAGCCAGAGAAGTTTCTGCAGGTTACAATAGATTATCTACTTGTCCTGTTTTATGCTATTCTGCCTTGCATTCCCTCAGTTTTTTATGCCCTAGGAGGACTTTGTAAATATTTCTATTTGCATTCAAGTGAGAGGAACTGTTGGTCTGTTTTTTGCAGTTTAACTTTCAGTAATGGAGTACACATCCATGAGAAATTAAGATCTATTTAAATTGTAGTGAAAGAAGAAGAATAATATGTATAATCTTTAAAAAAAATTAAAAATTTCTATTACTAGTTTGGGGTTTTTTTGGTGGTTGTTTTGTTTGTTTGGGGGTTTTTGTTTTGTTTTGTTTTTTTGAGGATAAGCAGAAACGGTCCTTTGTGTAGGGCAAAAGCAAATTTAACTTTGTAAGCAGAGCCTTAGATTTTTTTTTTTTTTAAATAACAATTGTTGTACTTATCTATCTGGTGAAGTTCATTATCTTTCCTACAAAAGACTGAAAGAGAGATAATCACATTAGATAAGAAGGCATGATAGCTTAAGCCAAAAATCTTTTTGCACTGAGAACTATGAATGACATGGCAGCATTACCTACAGGTGATTCTGTCATTTCTTATAATCTCCTCCTTCCCACTAACAGATATAAGAATCAATGATGGTTTTAGTGCCTTCTGAATCTAGATTTGTCTTCTGATGTGTGATATAACATCTTAGAGGTGACCAAAAGTCATTGTTCTGGGATTTGATGGCTAGTGTGCGTAGGAAAACAAATAAGAGTATCTGATGGAGCAAACTCTCAAATCCTTCAACAGAGAGCTTTTAACAGGCTTTTACTGCTCATTCAGCATTGAATTATCTTGTTTTTCCACCCACTTGGATTATTTATGACTCCATATAGTAGTAGACTTCGCAGAAACATTATATATGCTGAGCAATGCCTTGTGATACCACAGTAGCTATAGAGAAAAAGAAAATGAGGTCTTGAAACTTGAAGGTGAGATATTACATGCTTTTTCTCTTCTCTATAAACTTGGCTATTTAGCAGATGCACGCCCTATTTCTAGCCAACATGAATCAGACATATTTGGCCCGAGAAACGGTGAGGATGGTCACAAAATCATTCTTCGCAGAGGACTTTCTTAAGCATAAGAAAGCATCAAACCTTGAGAATGTTATCCAACTGAGCAGTGAACTGATTGTGTGAACATGCTTAGTGCCCTGTGATTTAAGGCAGATGGAAGGCTCATCGCTTAAGCATTTTTCAGGATGGCTTGTAGATTTCCTCTGGCAATCACTCAAGTGGACGTGTCTGAAAAAACAGGCATTTATGTCACTTAAGAGATTTTTAAGCAAGTCTGCCAACATGGTGATAATCAGCAGGAGCTGTGCTGTCATTCAGATCTGTGCCATGCAAATCACCTTCCCTTGTGAAAGTCTGTTCTAAAGAGGCACATCAGAAACCTGTTGATAAAAAGAGCACTGAACTTTCTTGCAGTACAAATGGTTGATGGTTATTTAATCTCAGTTATACTATGCCAGATCAAGTAGGAGAATTTGGACCGAGAGAAAGACGGTGTTTTATGCAAGGGGACTTTTTACTATGACACATTGCAGGAGTTGCTGTAGAAGGGTGAAGAGGACTTTTCTTTCTCACTTTCACTGTGAAGAACATCCTACATTTTATACGACCAGATTTGTGTAGTACAGAGGTGAAATATATTATCGCTTTTTTGGGGGGTTATCGTTGCCAGAAAGTGAGACGACTCATAAACTGAAACTATGTTTTGCTAGAAGAGTGAGCTGGATATGTGAATCTGCTCCTTCTAATCCCTTTTCAGAAATCTGATAGATGGACAGTAATGCACTGGCATGAATTCTTGGTAATTTATATAAGGGAATGAAACCCTCTACTTTATTCTGTAATGTTAGGACTTGCAATATTTTATAATAATGCTTTACAATATTTAGAGCGGCTGCCTAAATACAGTATGTACTGTATAAGTTATTTCCAATATCAAAACTGGAATTCTTGGCAAAATCTGAAATGCAAAATTCATATCTTTCTAAAGCAAGAAGGAACAGTTAGTTCATATATTTTAATAGATACCAAATAGGACACTAGTGTTCTCAACTTTTTCTATACAGTTTATTTTGTACTTAAATATTCTAGAAGTTTAGAAAGGCAAGAAGATAAATGGTCATGAGTTGGTGTTTTTCATAAAACCAGCACAGCAATCTTTTGCTTGAAAGGATACTGCTAACTTTTAATCTTGTCTGTAGCTGTAAGGGGATGTGAATTTATGTTGACTGTAAATAAATGTTAGCAGAATAATGACCTACTGAGACAGTTTTGCATTATTCAGTAAATTATTGTACATGTAAGTTTTCTGATATAGCAGCTAAAACAGGTTAAACACCAAATCACATCTTCAAGAAATTTCTAAATATATTAATATTTAAATTACTAAAAGTCTACTGTTGTTTTTATTTCTTTACTACGGGAACATATTTATGTTGGTTACAGTTGTCTAATTGTCCTGCAAATATAGGAATATAAGTTCAAATGGAGACATGACAGAAGTTAGATACGTTGCACAATGGTGTTCAGAGATGACAGTGGAATTTTCTGCTTCTCCATTAAAAAAACATTATCTATCCCATGTGATGTGATAATGCTTGTTGCAGAAAGTATCTTATCTGCTTCAAGAAAGAATCAAAATTTCTGTTTTCTGCAACTTAAAATGAATCTAGTTTCAGTGTCATTATTATGTGCTAGGTTACAAGTTAATACCAGCTCTCAATCCCCTACACTCCTTCCTGTTTTAGAATCAAAGCTACTGAAGTGAGATCAGACTGTGCTTTCTGCAAACGTATGTTCCTTTTGTTGGTCCTGCTATATTTACTAGAAAACTAAAACTTTCACTTTAATTCTGTTAGTTGGTTCATTCTGATCTTACATTAGAGTATCTGATAATTTCACTAGTTAACATGCTTACCATGTAGTGGGTGGATGAGAATCCGTCCATTTCTGTTGTTATATTGCTTCTGAGAAGACAAGGTGCCTAGTAAATGCCTACAACAAACCTTTGTTCTCAGAAGTGTTATAGTGCTCTAAATGGAAACCTATGCAATGCAGGTTATGCTCTGGAATTTATGAATGGCAATCTAAGTTAGGATATAAGAAACTCTGGTCATTTTCCAGCTATGTTGATGATTAGGTAAAATATAGATATTTTTCTTCCACACCATAAACTGCAAACACAGCTGCATAATATACACAGTCAAATGTCAAGGACCTAATAAGATTTTGCTTTCCAGAAATATAAATAATTTAATCAGATTAATGACATTGTTCTACCTGAGGGATTCTATAATTAGTAGATTATTGAAGCAGCACACAAGTTATCTACCATTAGCACCTGGAGGAATTCTTGTTGTCTTAAAAAGTGGAATCAAATTATATGAATATTCCTGTCATGCAATCTGTAAAGATAATAAGCCTCTGGCACTTTGTAAGCTATATAAATCCATGGATTTTACATTAAATATTTAAAGCACAGGAGGTGTTATTTGTTAGAATACTGATAAAAATAGTTCAGCGATTACAGCTGCCTTTCCCATTTGGTAAATCCCTCTTTGTTTGATTTGCTTTCAAGCCTTTTTAATTTGCTGCGGGTTTTTGTTGTTGTGGTGGTTGGTTGGTTGCTTGCTTGCTTTTTTGGGGGGGTTGTTTTTGTTTTTTTGGGTTTTTTTTTATTTTGGGTTGTGGGGGTTTTTTTTGTGGGTTTTTTTTTTGTGGTTTCCCCTCCCCCTCCCCCCCCTTTTGGAGGTTTTTTTTGTCAGGGGTTGTTGTTGTGGTGGGGGGGGTTGTTTGGTTTTGGTAGGGTTTTTTTTGGTGTTTATTTGTTTGTTTGTTTTGTTATCTTTTTCCAGCTCCTCTGGTAGTGTGTTTTGGACTTTGTATGATAACTCAAAATATTTTTACAGACATTTTACCCTTTTGACAGAGAGAGCACATTCAAACCAGTGGTATAAACAGATGTGAAGCAGGAAAATTTTTTTGAACACCAAAAAATGTTGCTTGAAATACATTGAAAAGGGTGCCTTTCTTCTGAGTATATTTACAAAGCAGGAGCTTATTGTTTGGTATGTGCTCCATTCTAAGAGTTTGTTTGAGATAATACTGAAGATGGAACACATCAAGGTCAAATATACATTTACATATCATAATGAGGATGTAATATAATTTTTGAACAATAGAGGCAAGGAGGAAGATGGCTGGTGTCTTAATAGACCAGCATTTAACAGAGGATTTTAAATATGATAAAAAATATGATGATTATTTGTCTGAAAGTGACCTCTTAGCAGCCTCAGTCATCTGGCAATTTAAAGTGAAAAACTTTTTTGGTAAAAGTCTCTGTTTTTAATGGATTGCCATATCAGGCTGGAGCTGCAGTCAGGATAACTGATGACCTTTGAAGTCCTTAGAATAAATTATGATTTGTGTGCAAGAGATGATAATGCAGTTTAAAAGATTTATGTAATAGTTCTTCAAAGAGCTCAAGGAATTAACACAGGGTCATAAATTAGTAGGATTTACAAGTAAGAAATTACTTTACTGGGAGAGCCCTCTTCATCCCATATGGTTTTGCCTCTAGGCACTTGCTGATGTTTAAATGAAGAGATACCTGATGAACCCTCCAGACAGCTGTGAAATTACAGGGGCACCTGTGTTGTTAACAATCCATCCAGCTTTAATAGCAGCCAGGTACTTCCCCTGTAGAGAAGCGGGCTTCTACTTGTAGGACATGTGTCATAACCTTGTCACAAAGTAGTTTTAGACCTCAGGCTAAATGACAAGATAAAAGCTACTTTTACCCTTTTTTGCTTTATGGGTGGCCAGAGTAAATCCTTTCTAGCTGTTCTAAAGTGTATTAGCACTCCACAGGACTTGTCCCTATCATCACATAGATATTTCTTTAGTCTACAAAAAAATCACATATAAAGTTTTAACAGTGCTGTTCAGGAGATGCTTAACACCTATGCAACAAAAGTTTGATAATTTTTGACATTACCACTACTGATAGTAGATATTTTTCAGTGTTTAACTAGAAAGATATAAATCTTCAAGGACAGGAAAAAAAGGGGCTTCAATAATGGTATCTGAGCTGTATTGCTTCTTTGGCCAAAAGAATTACATCCATCTCCTCAACATAGTCTCAAAAAAAAAAAAAAAAAAACCCAAAAAAACCCCCAAAAACAAAAAAACAAAACAAACAAAAAAAAAAAAAAACCAAACAAAAAGATGCCAACAACAACCAAACAAAAAACCACACTTACAGAATTTTAGCTGGAAATCACTCTGCAATCATTTCACAGCTTCTTTTACTGATGAAACTTGTCTTAAAGTATGCGCTGATTTTTCTAGTGAGCGCAGCCACTAAAGCTTTAAATGTTTGGACGTCTGAGAATTATGTTTTGTGTTTTTAGCAGACAAGAGAAACAATATTTGAGAGGTTTGATATGCCCTATCAACTGTCTTTTCTAACTTACTTCAAAATGTGTATCATTCTACTTTTTTCCTTATCCTACCTATTTAAGAATAATATTGTGCCCAACCCTACCTCTCACCCTCCTGCCTAAGGAGCACTATAGAAAATACTATAATCTCTCAACCAAACTTAATTCACCTTTTCATGCATTTATAAACTATTTGTAAAGAAAATGGAGTGAAAACCATCACCTTTTGGTTTTATAAGCAGTCATTTACATCACCAGGGTAGCAGGACATATAATGCAAATGTGGAAGAGTGTGAAGACTGTGAATCCTGATGATTTTGGATGCTGAAAATATACAACTTGTCTCTTGCTACAAAGCCTGAAATTTTGCATCTGGAAAGATAAAAATTGAGGGCTAATTTAAAGGAATATATGTATCTTTTTAAAACTTATTTCAAACCTGATACAGAGAGGGTGAAGTTTGGGGAATACCAGGTACTTAATCAGGGCAAATTAGACAACATTATTTTATCAATGCTTCTCATTGCAATTGAATAAGTTTTGGAGGTATCAGTGCAATGGGCTCTGATTAGCTGTCTTAGTTCACTCCTCCACCACTTGGGCTCATTTTTGTATTGGTTAGATAAGCCAGTCGTGTTACCTCTACAGCTTGCATGCAATTACTTGTTCTCCTTTCCTTCAGTTAGCCAAAGATTGTGATAAGGTATTTCATGCTGCTCTCCTACTCTGATTTCTAAAATCTCTAATTCTCATTTAAGACTTTTTAGACTTTATAGGAGAAAGTGAATAAATTATGATGCTGTGGCTGTCTGTGTCACAAGGATGTATTTATATATTGTCTTTTTTTCCTAAATTTTGTCTGAGCAAGAATGACAGTCTGATTATTGAAAAAGGGACCAGAATGCCATCTGGCTTTATTGGAATATCTGTTTTAACAGCAACAAATTTGTTGATAAAACTATCCTCAAAAGTAGCTGTGTACCTGTAACTTTCCTGTGCTCCAATCTCCCATCATCTAGGCATCCCATTTCCTGTCAGTAGTGGATGCTCTCACTCGCTGACAAAGATACAGGGATACAGCACCATATACATGTTATATGTGTAATGAACTACATTATCAAGCTGATTCAGGGCTGTGGGTGCAAGTAAACTGTGATACCACTTTCAGACATTAGCTCGTACCCCATCACTTAGCTGTGATGCAATAGTTTGCAATTTATTTGAGTCTGGACTGCTGGCTTTTGCCTGAGCTCAGTGCTAACTGGAGTCTGTTAGAAATTGTTGGGTGAGAGAGGGCTGATGCTTTTCAGCAGCACAGTCACATGTGTGGCCATGCCGTGTAGTTAGTTGCTGGGCTTAAAAGTGGTGCTTGTATTTTCTCTTCAGCTGTTGAACCGTTGAAGCCTGTTGTTGATCCAAGTACCTGGCATCTGTTCCTGACCTTTGACTTGTATCTTGGCTCTGGCTCACAACCCTTGGATCATATCCCAGCTCTGGGTCCTGCCTCTTGGCAGCTTGTTTTGTTCCCATCTTTGGCTTCAGCCTTGGCTTGTATTCTGGCCCTGGCTCCAGACCCTTGGCTGTTAGGTGAGTTCCAGAATTTCAGTGTTTATCCTTGTTCCAGGCTTCAGTCTGAATTGGCTGTGCCCTTGCCTCCTGCAGTGAATGGTCTGCAAACATTTAATAACACTGGGAGTGTATACAAGGGAAGAAAATGTAATTGTTGGGGAGACTTGTCTCTGGATGTCCACACTGCATCACCTGTCCCTGATATTCACTAGAATGAGATCTTGCAAGGAAAGAGATGCTCTTCTTATTTAAGTTGAAAATTGACAAATATTTTTCCCTTGTTTCTTTGAAGCATGTCAACATGCCCAGTCTAAATGCTGGTTTACAAATATAGGAAAGAGCAATATATACATATATAGGAAATGTGAAAATTAGTACTTTTGGTGTCCTGGAGTATATACTTGGGCTGTAAGCATTTTCTAAAAAGCAGAGAAATTGTGAAAAGAAACGACCAACCAAACAAACACCAAAATAATTTTTAAAACACCAAAAAACAGAAAGGTAAAATGAGTGCTTACTCGTAAGATTCGTTCTTGAATTGCCCAAGTTTCTTAGCTTTTTGATCCAGAAGACAATAAGAGAAACAGTTAAAGGAAGAAGGTTTTTGATAGAGAGGACAACTTCTGTATCTCATTTTTTTTTTAAAAAAATATTTTTTATTAGTGTGATGTGTTATTTGATCTTAAAAGACTAGATCATGTGGACCTGGATCTTATTCTGACCTGAATCCAAAGGAAAGACAAGCTAAGATAGAATGCTGGTCTTTAGGGAATAGATTTACACTCTAATGTGTTGCCAGCCAGGAGCCAAGAGCATGAAATAGTGAAGAACAAATGCTTAAGGAAAACTGACAATAACTGACAAAAATCTACCTACTGGAGTTTTTTCAATGCCCGTCTGCAGAGTAAGGTCTGATTTTGATTTCTATTTGTATATCAGCATGACTTCACATTCTGAGGTCACCTAAATCAGGAATAGCCTCATCAGTCAAATGGTCATCTTCTAGACCACTCTAGATCTCATTTTCATTCGTACAATACACAGCATAACTGATAATTAAGTTGCAGTTTTTTCACAAAAGACCAAAACAAACAATCAAAATTAAAAAACCACAACCCCAACCAAAATGCATAGCCTTTTGACAAGGTTGTGGATGGAGCAGTAGAAAGAAAGAGAGGAAAGGAAGAATTTGGTGAGTGGGAGATATGAGAGAGGCTATAACTTCCTGAGAGCATGCTGAGCTTGACACATCTTTCAGGAGGGAAGCAAACAAAGGGCATGGGAGATGGAAGACAGCACAGGAATGATCTGGAGGGTTAGAGTAACAGGAGACACTAGGCTTGCATGTAAACATCAGAAAGAAGACAGTTTTCTCACAGGAAGAAATTAGTGCAGGGATTTAATTACAGTTCAGGAAGGCACTGAGAGTTTGAGTTGTGCTAGATGGAAAAATCGGTGGAAAAGGTGGCTAATTTGTAGGATAGATATTGCTTCTTCCTGTGCCAAAAAATTAATTCCATTAAGCTAAAACCCCCTTAGAATATGGAAACTTTATTTTATTTTCTTTGTCTCCAGCTGTGGCCAAGCTGGAGCCTGTTTTTTGAACAGAAGTTACTATTAAACTCTTGAATCTAGACTGATTATGTTGTTTTCTCTGTCATTCCTATCATACTTATTGACCACATCAACAGGCAAGTTGCTTTCAAGTCTGATTCTTGTAACCACACTCTCTCCTAATATAAGCGTTTTCCAACCTAATTATTTACCGTACATATTCTTTTTGCTCATTTCCAGCATCTTGTCTCTGTAGATTTCCCATAATTCTCCAACCTCTTAGTAACAGGACTTGTTTTCTTAGGATTAATGTCTTGTTAGTTTAAGTCTTCTTTACTGGATTTTTAAAAGAGTGATAGCCTTGTATCAGTCTACTAAGCAGAACTCTGGTAGATGCATGAATATATGTTATGGTAAAAACAGGCAAGGGCAAGTGGAGAGTTGTATGTCTTTTTGGATAAAGGTACTCAAGCTTCTGTCTCTGAGTGGAGATCTCAGACTTGCAACTCAAGGAATTGGAGCTCAGATGATGAGTAGTATGCAGTTCTTACTTGTCTAATAAAGTGCATTCCTGCTTAATTCAAAGTCACATTCCAGATTGCACAACAATTGTGCTCTTATGTAACCTCTTATAAATGTCCAACACAGCAAGTCATCTTGCACTTACTGTGTGGCAGTAATGTATTGTCTTCTTCATAGCTGCAGACTCAGTCTCTCTAAACTTCAGCCATTCTCAGTTATTGTAGCCAACTGTCTTTTAGAGGAAGACACAAGGGAAAAATAGCAGTCATGGTGGGCCTTCTTTCAGAATTGTCACTCTTGTTTGGAGTTATGTAATTGCCTAGACATAAGGCCCGGACTGGAAATCAAGCTGCACCAACCAATTAGGACTACATACAGCAGCCTCTGGCTGGTTTTAGGCTGAGCTGCTTTGCTTTTTATTTGGGACTGTTGCTTATGTTGATGGTTTGGCATATAGCAGCGGAAGAATTAAAAGACTTAATCCATTTGAATCATTGGTTGCATTTGGAGAAACCAATTCTGTGGCTTTACAACTGGATCTGACTTTTAGCTCCTTTCAGGCCATGAGATTCAAGCCCTTTGCCAGCTCTGTTAGGTTCAAATAATATTTCTTGTGATGCTCATAACTCTTACTCAAATCACTTCTAGACTCTCATTTCTGCTTTCCTCTCTCCATCCTGTCCCATGGATGCAATGTATTTCATCAAGTCTCCATCAAATCTATCAGACTCTGCTCCTTAGTCATTGTTGTCTACAGTTTTTCCTCTTGCTTTTGCATACCTGGTCATTTTCTCACCAAAATCAAGGCACTTCCCTATAAATTAAAGAGCTGCAGGACATTGTGTTCTTGTAAGAAGGGCAATGCTTCAAGGGCAGGTGTCACAGAATGAACCCTGAAGTTCATATAGTTCAAACCCCCAGCTCAAAGCAGTAGAGTCCTTTCCCCAACTGGGATTAAGCCTGCAGATCAGTCTGCCTGACAGGTACCAGGTCTGCCCACATATGAGCCACTAAATTTACCTTTTATCTTCAACAGATTCATGTTTTTAAGACCAAAATCTTACAGTACTGGGCTTGTATTTGTCTTAATAACAGTATTATACCAAATTGTGCTGTTTATCAATCTTACTTATCCTCAAAAAGTCTCCTTGGCCAAATTGTTATGCTTAACAGTAACTGTTAGCTTAGCAGAATTTTTGTATGTTCCGGTTATATCTCATAAGATTATGTTTTCTACTCTATCTGTTTTTGTTTACTTGTTTTAGCAAGGAATCTGAAAAAGCTAATTGTTTTACAAGAAAACTATGCATTTAAAAGTAATTATTGCTTCAGTATTGCTGCTGATTATGTTATCATGTGAAAATTTGCAGTCCACCAAACAGTAAAGTGCATGCTTGGGAAGAGTCTGGGGTCAACCATTATACTGTTATTTTTTCATAAAACAGTTTTTCCTGAGACTGTAAAAACCTGTGAGTCTTTGGTTTTAAACAGTTTACTGGAAGAAATGCAACCAACATATCACCTAGTTATGTATGTATTAGCACCAGCTGCCTTTGTAATTTGAACTGCCTGCATTAATCAAGCAGCTACCTGATTAAAAATTGGACTACAAATGAGTGAGTAAATACTTAGCTGTTTTGAACAAGTCAGAGTTTGGGGGGTTTGTGTCAGCACTCTTGCTGTTATTTTGGCAGCAATATTAATGAGCAGCTTTTCTTTCGTTGTTCAAATAAAAGCAAAACAGCCTTTGAATTTTGTACTCAGAAATTCCACTCATCTGTCTAATGTTCTTTTTTTAATTAGAAGGATACACATATGACTTAATTAATCAAGGCTGTCTTAGGGAATTATGTATTTATTAATGGTTTCTGCACTCAAACACATTATTAAGGGATTTGTGCTAAGTACCTGACATAAAACAGCCTAATTTTGCTTGCTTTGCCTAATGTATTGAGAAATGGCTTGTTGATCAGATTTCAAAACATTCACGCTAAGAACTAATGTCCTATTTAGAATGTTTAAAAATGCAGCAATTTTGGCAACTGAGTACTCTACTGGGTTGTATTTAAATGAAGTCAGTGCCAGAAAAGAAATGAGAAGGAAGAAATGGAACTTTTTTACCATCATGAAGATAGAAGAAATTAAAATAAAAAAAAATATTGCTTTACTTTGGGGGTTTTTTCCTCTTTTTTTTTTTTTTTTTTTTTTTTTTTTTTTTTTTTTTTTTTTTTCCCCCAGTAGAAATTAAGTGGACTAAACATATAGTTTTATCTATTAATCAAGAAATGGCATCTGTGGTTGGGTTTTTGGTTGGTTTTTTTTGGTGTACACCTTTGATTTCAAGGAACATTTCTTCAGTCCTGATTCATGATGTTCCACATTACCTGGAGAACGAGAGCACTTCTCCTGCAAGTGCTTGACTTCAGTAATATTCCTGTGTCTCATGCTATGTAGGGACTGACTATCCTCATTTTTGTATATATGTACCATTGCAGTGCCTTATTTATAGAGGATTGGCATCTGTTGATGCCTGTCTTTAACAAAAGACAAGCTGTTTGGAAGCTATCAAGATTCGTTTATGAGAGTGATGCAGATGAATACACACTTTCACACTAATCTACATGAAGGTAAGTAAACCTTGTCAGAAAGAAGAACTTACGCTGATGTGCTTATAAACAAGGCATCACTGTATAAAGAAAATTTCAATCTTTACAGACTGTCTCACAGCAAGGCGAGCTGACTTCTATCCATTTGGGTCTGGGTCTGAGTGTGTTCAGTTCTTTGGGGCACTCTGTTTTACCCTCTTCAATGTCCTGCCTGAGATGAAGACACTATATTATCTCATTTTGATTCTGCTGATCTAGGACAGACAGATTTGCTTAAACGGTCCTTCTCCCAGCTGCAGTTTTCTAGACACTACAAGCTCCAGTTCACCTTCCTGGGGAAATGTGAAGGAGCCCAGTAGAAAGAACAATTATTACACTACATTGCCCCAAGGAACCATGCAACGCCACCACCACCCCCCCCCGCCCCCCACCTCCACTTTCTAAAGCTTTAGTCTTCTCAGTGTTTTAAAGTATTTTAAGTTCTATGTATTTAAGATTTGGAATTCTTTCACACTGCTGCCTTCTCCACTCCCTTGCTTTGTTCTCTTACATTGGAACAGCAATTCTTTACTCCACTGTCTAAAATAATTGGTGAGTCTCCTTCGTTATAACCTTAGGCCTGTTTGTCTCTTTTTGGGTGATTTGTTACTGAAAAGTCCACCTGGAACTCCCAGGCAGTGATTGCTAACATTTGTCCACTTCTATCTTGGGTGAACAGAAGCTAATCCTGACTCAATCTTCTTTGTTAGTTCAGTTAAATCTACAGGAATGAGGCACAAAGAGTTTGGAAGGAGTTTAAGTGTGTACTTTAGGTTTCATAAAGTGTGCATGGACTGTTTCTCCAAATTTAAATGAAAGCTTGAAAAACACATAGTTAATTTTGAAGAAACAGAAAAGTGCCTTTGGTGTATGGAAAAGAGAACTGGAAAAGGAAAGAAAGAGAAAATTGAATTATTTTCTAAAGGTTAAACCAGGCATTTTGAATTAATGTTCAAATTTCATTTCCTCCTCTCTGATGTTTTGCCTGTCAGCGAAGAGGATTAGAGCTATATGGGATCTGAATTCATGTAAATGTTAATGTGTTGACCTTATCCTGCTTACTTCATTCTTTTGCTTCCCATGGTAGTAAGACCCACACTCACACACTAACACTTTCAAAATGGACTCCTCTTCCATGTTATCCAGATTCTTCAAAGAAAAAATCATCATGAATCCTGGCAAGGTCTAGAGATGTTTGATGAGCTGTATTTGATCTAGTTCCAATATTCGAAAATGTTATTTGTCTTTTTTTTTTTTTTTTTTTCCCTTGCTTTTAACTATTAGTCTATAACTATTTCATTTCCTTTTTTTTAAATTAGTGACATTTCTTATACAAAGTTAGTGAGGAACTCGGTACAGAATTCCATTGAGAACCCCATACTCAAGGCATGCTAATCTAGAACTAAGTGCTGCTTTGACAGTTTCCTTGTGAAAGGAATGCAGTTTTCTGACAGTACTGGTATGATGCATCTGTGATTTGCATTCTGACCAATGATTTGTGACTACTTTAAGAGTAAAGGCATAGAAATGTTGGACTTCACTTTTTATGTTGAAAATTATAGCTTTACTCTGGAGGCAATTTCAAGAGCTGACTTAAAAGAGGCTGCAATATGTTTCACAAGCACTACATATGTAATTTAGACTTTCACAGCTACAAAAAATATGTTAGGATTAACTAAAATATGGGACCATATCTCCTTTAGTTTCAATCATCAGAAATTATTTTGACACTGTCTACTTAGAAGACTAGGAAAATTGTGAACTATGATACACAGTGATTGTTTATAAATTAAAGTTGGTTTTTTCTGTTATAAAATTGCATTATACTACAGAATTGTTGATTGAATATGCTTCTAGACTATAATTTTAGCAATGGAAAACAAGATACATTAGCAAATTGCCTGGACATTAAATATCTAATTAAAATGAAAGTGACATATAAGAGACTCAGGAATTTTTGGAAGCAAGTGTAGTGGAACGGAGTTACAATCAGTGCGAGAACTTACAGAAGACAAATATTGACAAAATTATCAAAATTTAATGATTTTTTTAAAAAAAATTATCACAGATTGGAGTTGTTTACTTTGGAAAAGAAATCAGTATTTAATAGCTCATTCAAAACATATGGTGAACGTGAGAGAACAGTAGAGCAGTAGCAATTAATGTAGTAGGCAGGAAAAGTGTATTTGTTGTATTGGAAGCAAATGATCCATAAATTGCAAGGAAATTATGAAAGTTCTGGTCACAAATCCATTTTCACTAGGTTAGCAATGTATCATACACAGGTCAAAAGTATTTGTTCTTACCCTAGATATACTTAAAGGTGTGACATGTATCCTTGAATCTTGACACTTAGCATTATTTGTCCCTTTTTTCCTCATAAGCCACGGGTTGTCCTTGCAAAATTCATACATTGGTTGGTATCGCCAGAGAAATTGATATCTTCTTTGCTGCTCAACCAAGCCAGACACCTCCTCAGGTTGTACCATATCTGTTTCCCAGTCTGAGCTCCCTTTTTTTTTTTTTTTTTTTTTTTTTTTTTTTTTTTTTTTTTTTTTTTTTTTTTTTTTTTTTTTTTTTTTTCTTTTTTTCTTTTCTTTTTTTTTTCCCACTGTGGGTTTAGTAATGTGTGTGCTATGTGCTTGTACTGAATCTTGGCATTCTTCCTAGGACCACACGGCCTTAGATAGTAGTAAGTGCTCAGAAGACAGGCATGTAGTCAGAATGTAACTTAAATTTTGGCAACAGTTTCTTCTACTTTTTTTTTTTTTTTTTTTTTTTTTTTTAAGATTATTTAAGTAGCAGTGCTCTGCATTCAAGATTTTTCTAGGTAATAGCAAATGGGTCTCTGTACTGTGTGGCAGATCAGAGGTGTTGCTCTTTTTACAGGATAGCTGAGTCTTTGAGCTGTTCATGTTAAGCAGTCGGCTGCTTATGCCTTTTCATCATTTTTTTTAACTCCAAGCACTGTATTTGGACATAACCCTTAGCTGGGTTTGCCCATATTAGAGGCACATTTTGGAGCACATATATTACTATACTGCTGTGGGTTTTGTTTTCCTCAAAGATCTGCTAAACTGTCTGATAGTTGTATGTTCACAATATGCTGTAAGACATGGTGCATGTTCCTAAATAACCTTGTGGATTGTCTCTCGGCTGAAATTGAAACTTCAGCAGGGCATTTATCCCACTGTGAGCACTAATGTCTGATGCAACTTTTAACCCAGGACATCTCATTTTTCCCCAAGAAAAGACCACATTTGTGTAGTGTGTACATAAGCCTCCATAGCTCTGGTCACAGAGAACCTCCAAACACAGTCTTGTTGCTTGCAGTTTTGTGAGGGGGGAAGCAAAACTAAGAAAGTGTTTAATGATTTTAACTGTTTCACTTGTAGCTGTAGCCTCTGAAGACAGATTTCTTTCTTTCTCTTGCTTTCATATTTCCATAAAATAGCAGTGTCCAGCACTGGAGCCAATGTCTGGCTCTTGCTTCCCACTTCCAGCTGTTCCTGCAGCCATCCAAACTCATCTCTGCAATAAAGTCTGGACATCTGTGGCAGCAGTTGGGAGCAGGGAATGAAAGCCAGGGCTTTGAGGCCCGCCAGCTCTCTATCTAGTGGTCCGAAGCCTCGCTGTGCAGTACACTCCCAGGCTCAGAGGATGGCTGCCTCTGGCTTTACAGCCCTCTTTGGGCCAGCACTGTGCTGTCTTGCTCAGTCTGGTGTGGTGGGGAGCACAGCCTGCTCGCACACTCACAGTCAAGGGCTTCATCAGTCTTGGAATGAAGAGACAATGATTTCATCAGTGCATGATTCTGTTTGGCCTTAGGGAAAGGTATTTCCACTGCTGCATGCAAAAGTACAAATGGAAGCATAAATAAGATGTGTGGCTCACTAGACTTGCTGGCAATTTCACGGGGCTGAGCGCAGACAGAGCCTGCAAACCAGGAGCCCACCAAGATCCACAGCTGATCACCCCTCCACTCATATTCTAAGCACACAAGAGAACAAGAGAGATGGGGTCAAGATAACCACTGCTTCCTTTTTGTGAAGGGGCAGGCTCATTATGGTGTGTGAAATTTGTGCATGCTGAATTTGCTTTATGGGCAGAAATTCAAGCACTGCTGCTCTTTCCCAGAGTCAAGCTGCCAAATGAACTGGCAAGCCCCCCACTTTGAATCCTTCCTAAGTATATCTACAGGTAGATCTTTCAACAACTATAAATTGGCCAATTAAAAAAAAAAAAAAAAAAAAAAAAAAAAAGAAAGTGGATTTTTTTTTTTTTTTTTCTAGGCAGCAATTAGTTTTTGCATGTGTGTGTAAAAATGCAATCATGCTGGTGGCTACCATTGGAAACACCCCTTCTTTCTGCTGGAAAATGTCTGGTTGGCCCAAGGGAAACAAAGACTTTCAGAAATTGCTGGGGCTTTCTTTTCTCTGCCTTCATCAGCAAAGAAGACTGTGAAATGTTTATAGGTTTCTACAGATCTTGTACATTTAAGGCAATTGCTATTGATAACCCATACGCTTTGCCTGTATTAGGTGGATTAGAAAAGTACATTTTTTGTTAAAAGGACTTTTAAATAGCATTATCATTTTAGCAGATAATACTTATAGCCTAGGTTTGCCCATACAGAGAAGATAGATAAAAGAAAACCTTGAAACTAGTGAGTTTCTGAGGTATGAAAGATGGGTGCTTTGTCTCTGTACCTTTAGATGAGGTTTGATGGCTCTAAAAGGGTGTCAGACTTGCATAGGTGCATATCACTGAATTGCTAATCAGACCTGAATTAGGAAAATGTCACTGAACTCATGTAATCAGGGCTAGTTTTGAAGCCCTGGATTATTATGGTCTTTTCCCCCAGTGACTTCTATTAAAGAAGTCACAGTAAACTATGACTTACATTGCTTTTTCTGCCTCCTTGCCAGTGAAACTTTTAAATGGAAGAATAGCAAAAAGCTTTGTAGAACCTAGTGCTTAGTGCACAAGTGTCGTTGCTCACATTGAGAAAATGGATACTCTCACTACAGGTATTTGTGGAAATAAAAAAGTGGTAAAGACATCTGACTAAAAATAAGTGTGACAGAATTGAGTGGTTCTTCATTCTAAAGAAGTTGCAAAAAATATTGAATGACATTTAGCTGAAGTTACCATAAAGACTACAGCACAAGATGCTGTTGTTAATTGTTATGAACAACTAAATTGTTTATCTTTTCTGTAAAAGAAAAAAAAAAATCTGTTTTGTTTTTAATGCACTTATATTGGGTTCAGATTTCACAGCATGCCACTACATTAAACTAGTTTTCATCTGAGAGGGCAAAGTTCAAAGCTTTTCAGTGGTATTTTGAATGACTTAGCTAGTGATGGAAAAGTTTTGCTTAGGAATCCATTATGAATCTTAGAGCAGGTGATAAGAATGTTTCATCTCCTCACATGCTAAAATGTTCTTTAAGTGAAAGGTGTGATTAAATTTATATGTCCTCTCATGCCCTTCACAGGGAAAAAATACCAACTTAGTACGCACACGTTCTTCAGAAAACCTTCTGCAAATGCTAATTTGTCTCTATGCTGTAATGAAACAAAATTATTGTATATCTTACTTCTTGTTGCTGTTGTTGAAAGAAACATTTGGTTAAATTGCCAGGACCTGAGGGGGGAAAAAACATCTGATTTTCTGTGCTCTGTGAATTTTGTCTAAGTTCCTGATGTACTTGGCAAGACTTTTAAATCAGTGTTAAATAGGAAATTGCCCTGATCAGCTGAAAAGACTTGTGTTTCTGAAAGACATTTATAAAATAACTCCTGACTATTTCACAAATAACGGCATACTGCGTTGTCTGGAAATGTGTACCATGTTTCCTTGGGGATTAAGATTTTACCTCTAGATACTGAAAAGCAAATAGAATGCTCTGAATAAAAGAAAAGGCATAGAGACGCAGAGAATGTGGGTACCACAACAGCTTTCACAAAAAGCGTGTTGTCTGGAAATACAGAATTTTTACATGGTGAGCATGGGACAAGGTGTAGGAATCACTGCAGGATGACAGTAGCGGGCTGGGACACAGACTGCAACAAACTCTGGGGATCTAAATTGCTCCACTCTGAAGATGCTTTCCAACAACACACCTGCCAAGTATTCTACAGACAAATCAACTGGCAAGAATAGGTTAATTTTCTTCTTAGGTGTCCCAGTTTGAAAAGACAGGTGTCTGCTAGGGAGAGGCAGGCCTCTCAAGGAATGGGGAATTCAAATCCTTCCCTCCGTATTATTATAATTTGGAAGACTAAAAAAAAAAAAACAAAAAAAACCCTTTTCAGTCAGAGCTATGGGGAAAAGGAATAACAGTCCTTTACTAGTAAATATAACAGGACAGACAAACAACAACAGCAATTATAATAATAATAAAACAGAACCAAGAACCCCGAGGGGCAAACGGTGGAAACTCTGGCACTGATGGCTGGAAGCCGTGGATTGTCCTCCGCAGGCAGGGGGTGTCCTGGCAGGCAGAGGTGGCAGTGCCAGAGAACCCGCAGCGGCTGGACCCGGGCTGACCCAAAATCCAGCAGGGCAGGCGAAGAAACTCCGAATTCCTGGGTGCTCCAACAGATGATATAATTCCCAGGACCAGACTCCTCCATTAACCGTGGACTCCAGGCAGCTACCAGTCACCCGACCGTCCTCCCCGGAAAACCGAGAGCAGTGAGCCCACCACCCTCTGCTCCCGGGAGCCTTTTCCCTCCCCCAAAACTAAGTGATCAACTTCCTTTGTCTGGGTCGAACACCCTTTAACTATCAGTATTTAGTCTCCTAGCAACTTAGGGGGGGGGGTGGGGGGGTGGGTGGAAATTCCACAGGAAAACTTAACCCCCAACATTAGGTTAGAGGCCAGGCAAACTTCCTGATTTGTTAATCACGCCATAGCTGCAGACCCAAGCTTCAGGACTCTTTGTTCCAAGTCTACTGCCATCACCCACCGATGCATCAGACTGGGACTTTCTTGCCCATTCCTCCCACTGATGAACCTCTTCTAGTTCTCTCATCTTACCTTTTGTTCTATCTTTACTAACTTGTAGGAGTAACAGGAAAAGTGGAAGTAAGTGATGATTTCACACTTGGCTGTTACGCTTAGCAAAGTTGTCAGGCTAAGGCTCTAAACCTTAAAATTTCTGCCATGCTGTTGCAGACTGTATGTGCACTCACAAAAAGGATGATGGAAGACTGAACAATCCTGGGATGGTATGCTGGCCCTCATCATTTCAGGTTTTTGTTAAACTGATCTTCCAGGCTTTCTGCCAATTGAAGATTTGAAATGAAAATCTAAATTGCCTAATTGAGAGAATGAGAGCACCACTCAACTCGTTCCTCTTCAGTTTCTCTTAGAAGTAAATGGTGAAATGGTGGGACATGTGATAATACAAACTTGAATGACTGGGCCACGGAAAGATGTCGTTTGAAATAATAAAAGCACGGACTTATTTTCTCTCTTTTTTGGGTACAATGTAATTATTATGCAAAATATAATTATTTCATATGTGTATGCTGTTGTGTATTATTTGGTTTCATATGGAATTTCATTTTATATTGCGTTTTGTACGGGTTTCTTCTGTACCCCCCTGTTCCCCTGGAAAATGTACTAATCGCGAAGTTTGTCCCTGCCCATCTTCCACATTGTTTCCTTCCAGGAATGTAATTCAACTCTGTTCCACTCCCACCTTATCCCTGATTGGGTAGTAGCTTGTCCCCACGTTTAGCTGATTCCCTGGATATAAGCCGAGGCAACGGACGGGCAAAGTTTCTTGGCTCCAGGGAATGGGACGGGACTCCTGACCCAGGCCAGGGCAGGACCACAGAAGAAAGACTGAATAAAGCCCTGGTTTTCCCCTGGATCGAGTGCAGGCCTTCCTTTGCCATCGACGGGGATTTGCTCTCTCTGCTAAGGGAAAGGTTCAGTGGGTTTTGGGGCTCTGAGGAAAAATCCTTCCAACTGTGGTTTGTCTCTCAAGCTAGCCGGAGCGAAAATGGAACCGAGGCTCTGAGAGAGAGACAAGCCACAGATGTATTCTTCAAAATTAGGACATTTTGTCAGCTGTCTCTCCGACAGTGGCATTATATTCATGAGTTGTAGAGTTAGGGCACAAACCAGTGACTGGATGTCAAAGTAAATTTAGGTATCCTGCATCTCACTATATTGATTTTATTTAATTTTGTGGTATTAATGTGAGTAAGGAGAGAAGGGAAAAGAAATCTCTCTTGAGATGTTCTTGACGCCTGCCATTTGTTTAGATGTAGTCTTTGCAAAGAAACAAACCCTTTAGGAAAGTGAGAGCACTGACTATTACTCATCAGTACAGTCTAGAAAACTGAATGTGTGGTGATATTATTTTGGATATTACACTTTAAATAGAGAAGAGTATGAAATTCTGCATGTAGTTACCATGGTATCAGGCTTTAGATAGGCAAAATCTGTTGATGTATAGGATGAATTTTTTTAAAAGTGCATAGGCATCTGTTTATCTCGTGTTGCTGTGTATTATTTGGTTTCATATTTTGTTTCATTTCTATATTGGGTTTTGTAATGGTTTCTTCTATACTCCCCTCTTCCCCTGGAAAATGCAACATCCTGAGGTTTGTCCCTGACTCTTTTCCCCACCCATTCTCCCACACTGGAATGTAATCCAACTCTGTTCCACTCCCACCTTATCCCTGATTGGATAGTGGCTTGTCCCTGCATTTAGCTGCTTCCCTGGATATAAGCCAGGGCAACACGTGGAAAACTCTCTTGGCTTCAGGGACTGGGATGAGGCTCCTGACCCAGGCTGGGGCAGGGCCACAGAAGAAAGACTGAGTAAAGCCCTGATTTCCCCCCACATGAAGTGCAAACCTTCCTTTGCCATCAATGGGGATTTGCTCTCTCTGCTAAGGGAAAGGTTCCTGGCCCCTCCTAGGTTTTTGAGGCCCTTAGGAAAAATCCTTCCGACTGTGGTTTGTCTCTCAAGCTAGCTGGAGCAAAAATAGAGCTGAGGCTCTGAGAAAGAGACAAGCCACATCTAGACATTTTCTGAAAGACCTTAGAATAACTGAATTCTGGTTATCCCTCATCCTTTCCATCCTAAAGTTTGATTTTAAAATAAATAATTTATCTGCCAATAAAATCTTTACAGGGTTTAAAAAAAAAAAAAGAAAAAAAAAAAAAGACATTGCTGCTTTCTCTGTTTGACTAAGGTTATTTCAAGCATTGAGTGTTTCATTACCTCAACCTGACATTTGAGTACTTTGAGAAGAGAAATGTTCTGGCAGAGTCACAAGCACAGTTGGTTCTCAGTAACATGTTGTATTTGTGATAAGTGATTCTCAAGTATGCCAGTGTACAATCTCAATCACTGTATAAGCGAGCAAAGAAGACGAGGGGAGCTTCATAGCACTTGTTTCACAGCACAATTTTTGTGTAGTCAGAAGATGTGTATATTCTCCAATCGCCAGCAAAAAATCTAACTAATTTTTTCTTTGTTTTATTAACAACGCAGGTCTTCCAAAGGTAACAGAAGAGGATGTGATATTCGGGCTTCTTTTTGGTCAATTAGAGCCATCTATTTCTTTGAAAGCTGTTTTAGGAAAAATAACTTTTCACTTGTGCCACACTGACACTTGCCTGTCCAAGGGCTAAATAATATTATCTTAAATAGAGAGTAAAAGTCCTGTGAGGTATTTTCTGGCATATCTCTGTGGAAATTATTGAATAGCTACAGAAGTATGTTAATAAATATATAATCTTACTGTTCAATAAGTAAGTTATATATTCATATGGAGTTTATACCTCTTATACTGAAACTTACTAAAAAAATTAATACAACCATTTCTGGTTTTCCAAAAATACTTTTAAAAACCCCTACAACACATTTAATGATACCTTTGACCTTCAACTAATTAATAAATAATGGAAATTCTTAGGGTTCTTAAAGAGATTTCTAGCTTCCTTCTGAAGATTGGGAAACTAAGGTTGAAGCTTTTTTTGTTCTTTCAAAAAGAGAAATAGTAAAAATAAAGGGATTTGAATCTGAGCTTTTGACATCTGCTTGAATAAGCTCCTTCCTTAAATGTTTGTATCAAACTCAGCATTCCAGAGGGTGCC
Organism: Hirundo rustica; assembly: GCF_015227805.2. NCBI lineage: Eukaryota > Metazoa > Chordata > Aves > Passeriformes > Hirundinidae > Hirundo > Hirundo rustica. Next base: position 37,403,512 of record NC_053488.1, on the reverse strand, counting down.
CCCATTCCTGCGCTACTACTTTATGCAGGACTAAAATAGGGTTATGGCTAAAATACAATCTTTGGCTCTCCTAAATTCAGGAAAGTTGAGCCAGTGGCTAACAATTCTTTGGTACACCTGGATTCAAGTCCTCTGTTGGTTGGCTTTCTCAGAAAGATCCTCAGTGACTGTGAAGGGTTGTAAGTAGAACTAAGCATCAGAACCAAAAGTGTGATTCACAATTCCATGCATAACTGCTTAGTGACCTTTTATTTTTTGGCAGTGAAGTTTTTAGTCCCTAGAGTTGTTCTAAAAAAAGTTTTCTCTTATTAGTGCAGAGGTCAGTGCCTGAGTTTTGTCCAGTATTCAAAGTAAAATTCCTCCAGTTTCCACGACCTTTCTCCCTAGGCACCCTCTCCTGTAGAACCTGGTCAAGTATGCATGTTTTTCACTAATCTGAAGCAAACCTGTGCACTTGAACTTCACATACAGTATATTAATGACCATCTCTCCCTCTCCCTCTTTCCCTGGTCTTCACCTTTCTGCACTGGACCAAGTATAGTGTATAGTATATGGAGTGAAAACCTTGAATTTTAGTTTCTGCTCTCACCAACAGAGCTATTTGCATATTTTGAATTTGAATTATTATAGAAATATTAATATTTATAGCTCAACTATGACTATATAGAACTGCTATTTCATGAATATGGTCTTGCTGTTTTGGAAAACTTAATTGCATGAGACTGTTCATAAATTTGTGACATTTACTGTTACAATCAGAATATGCTGAATGCCTCACTGCTTTTCAGTCATTCACATTATGATAACTCTTCTTGAAGGGGATTTATTCATTAAGCTGGGCAGCTTACTGACTTTAAACTGGTTTTTGTTTTGTGTTCTGGACATTAATTGCTACTGGCTTCACTTCAGTGAACTCTCATCTGTATTTTAGTTTTGGTGCCTGGTTTGTGTGGGATTGCTCTTATTGTGAGCACAAATTTACTTTCAAACAATTATTTTTATTGGCAGTTATCTACAAATAGCACAGAAACCATGTCAAACTCATTTCACTGAATGAAGAAAAATTGTTGTAGCTCATCCTTTCTTGTTTGTTTGTTAGCTCACAGAATGTATTAAGAGAAACTTACTTTTAGCTTGGTTTAGGGTATTTTATTTTAAAACAAAAATAAATAACACCAAACAATTTAAATGGAACATTTTCCTAGTGTCTTCTCTCCACTACCATTATAAACAGTTTTATAGATTTCTGTTTCCCTAGTTCACATAAAGGTTGATTTTAACTATTTTCAACTATTGATGATTGAAAAAAGTAGCTGAGAGAGTTATAGCCAATCAAGGTACTTTATACTCAATGTTCTTGCAGCTCAGAGTAGGATTTCAGCAGAGCTCAAAGGTCGCTTATTTCCATTCTTCCTGAAGTCCTATTCAACTCCTTTTCTAATCAGAAGAAACTGGCTCCATTTCTAGTATCTGAAAGAAAATAGAAGAGTTCCTACTAATTCAGGATTCATCATAAATTATCTTCTTCAGAGTAAAGTGAGAAGAATGATGGGCAAGAAATGGCAAGATATTTTTTTAACAGCTTCAGCTCATTGCACTGCTTATGAAACTGAATTCTTCCCAGTGATGTAATGGTGATTCAAAATGTTAGGAAGCTGAAATTGTAGATTCTCTGGGGACAAGGAGGACAGAGTCACCCAAAAAATCAGAGGTTACTAAAGAAATAATACTGGATGAATGAACACTGATCTATGAGGTTTGCCAAAATCGTGAGGCAGCTTAAGGTACCAAGTTAGCACAAGTCAATAATACTGTGTGTGTACTGGGTGACATAATGGGGGGACTCACTCTTGCACAGGGTCAGTAGTTATCCTCTATTCTCCCGATAGTGATGTACATACATTTGTCAATCTGAATTGTGCAGCTTCCAGATTTTACATTAGGGATCTTGTCAGTCTCCTACTAGATTTGTACAGTTTCCCTGCTAATGGATGTCAACATTAGAGAAATATTTTCCTTTTTCATACTTTGCAGAGATTCTTGGTTATAGTCCCTGATAGAAGTGACTCCTAAGTATGATTAAATTTGAATCATAATCTATAATACAGAGGGGCTAAGCCTTCATGCAGTTGGGGTCAAAAGCTAAAAGCTAGACATTCTTGTTTTTTGCTATTGTGGATTCTCCAGGAAACTAATTTTCCACTCCTGGCAAAGGTTTAATATTCAGGCAAAGATTTAATATGGGTGATCATTAGAATCAATTGTGTTCACTGCCCATCCAGAGTAAATCTGTGTCCACAGTAATGTATTATTACAAACAGCAGTCCTGCTCCTGAAGGACAAAGCAGTACATCTTAAGGGAAGAAGAAAAAAACAAAAAAAATCTTATATAGGATGCAAGCTTCAAATGTATTTTTGTAGAGTTTCTCTTCAAACTATGGCTGTGTGTCATTGCTTGCGGCAAATTAAATTTAGGTAAGTTTTCCTGAAAATAATGTCCTTTGGATGTTACCCATTATGCAAAGAACTGTAAATGCAGAAAAATGAAAGCAAGTAATGTAAATACTATTTATGGAGTAACTCTTATGCACTTGGTTACTAGGTTCAGATTGGAATGTTTTAGGGACGAACCTCAGGGAAAAAATTTCACACTTTGCTCATGGGGTGAGCCTGCAGAGTGTGAACATTAGTACTTTCCAGATAAACTTCACACTCCACTCCACATGCCAAGATGAAAGTTCTCCATGACCTTTCAACTTTTTATGAAGGACTGAAGAAATATTCTTGTCAGTGTCTGAAAAGGCTGTAAATAATTGGTTCTACTTTTAACATAAATCTCTGATTCTGTATCGAAATATAATTTTGTATAGTAAAAAAAAGCAAAAAACCCAAGTCCTTTGAACATAGTCCTTGAACACCTTCTCAGCCTTCTTAACTTTATTTAACAAAGCAATCATTATTTTATAATGCCCTTTCCTGCAACATTAATTTTAATTTTCTTTTATCCGTTGTTTTAGAGGTTGAAAAACATCAGCCCCAGGCATTTTGATTTCCTGCACTTTGCAAGCATTGTATTTAGCTCTTGGCAATATAATATAATCAATGCCAGGATATCATGACCCTGTAAATGAATTGCAGGATAACAGATTTGGGGCCTCTCTCTAAATTAAAGATGGACTAAACAGGATTTGGGGTTACAAATATATTAGATTGTATTGTTTCCCCTCCAGTTTTTATTACCTTAGAAGTATGCCCCCTGAGAAAAAATTTTGGATAATTAAAAATGTTTATGCAATGGCAAACTTGCTTCAGTGAAGAGATTTCAAAACCTTACAGGGTCTTAACATTTTGAAATAAAAATTATTGAGAATTTTTAGACTCTCAAACCATATTCTCTTGTAGAATAAAGATTATCAAAATCATAATTTTTTTCCTCATCTTTAATGTCAAAACACCAGTAATTGGGGATTTGTGGGTCCAGTGTTCAAAGATACATTTAACATTTATGTGCAAAAAATACTTGTTTTTTAATCTCACACGATACACGATTTACTGTCTGAGTAAGCATATGTCTGTATCCCAACTGCAATCACATTCTTGATGGTTTACATGTCTCCTTTTGTAGCTTCCTGCCTGTATCCGTTTCAGCAGTTTCCAGTGAATAAAGATAAAATCTATTTCCGCAGGTCAAATAATCCTTAGCAGTCGGAAAAGTCTAAGGGAAGAGTGCACTGCTTATTTGGCTGATTGCATCCAAATAGAAATCAAAACTGTAAATTACATTCTAAAGTCAAGTGCATAGAGGCTAGATTTTGTAGGCAATGTGATTGGTTATTTGCATGTTTCCTTCCTTTTGCCTTGTAGGAAGGTGTTTTGTCTTGGAGATGAAACAAGCAAGGGCTAAACTAATTAACTAACCAGCAGTGATCTACAGTCTCAGCACCTCATATTCCTGAAGATTTATCCCATTTTGAACACACTGCCATTTCCCTCCAGGGAAATAAAGATTGCTGCCTATTAAAGATGGGGACAGAAAAAGGCACCTTCACTGGAGACAGCCTGTACAAGAAAATAATACTGTAATCATTCCCTCCAATCAGCTGAAAAGGATTAAATCTTCTGCTTCTAAAGTAATGTTCCAATTGAGCCTTGGGGAAGAATAATTCATGATTAGGGAGAAGGCTGGTCTAGCAAATGTGAACATTATGTCCGTTACTTAAACACACTTCCTGGGCTGACTGCTAATGTACCCAGGGGACCTTGCAGCAGCAGCAACTGATAGGAGCTATGAAATAGGCCGACAAGGACAAGAAGTATTATCATCTGCATTCAACAGCACTACACAGACTTTACCACTGTTAAATCACTGCCTTTGGTAAATAGCCCAGATAACTCATTTTAATAGAAGAATTCTTCTCTTCTTTATGTATATTAAACAACAGACTCTTATGAGCTGTGGCAGTGTATTGATTCCTGGGAAAGGTAGCGTGAATACCAATTCTGTAATTTATGCTGTTTTGTGGCTCTGGCTGTATTTGTTATGCATAGTGTATTAAACATTCAATAGCTCAATTTAATCTTTGCAGCCAAATTGCACAGCATATCATGCCAGATAGTGCTTGTTTCATATACACAGCCCATCTGCTTCCTGTTCTATAATTCATTCAGCAGGCAAAGTTTCTGGCAGCCTCAGGCTACCATACATATATATGTGCATGTATATATATGTGTGTGTGTGTGTATACACATCTGCACACACACACACATATATAGACATAGTCATACATCCAAACCTACCTAAGGGTATTAGAAGCATTTGATGCTCCTTCATTTTTTTGGTGTTACTCTATGACTGAAAAAACCCACTAAAATTGTCACAAAAAGTTATGTCTTAGAAAGGCATCTTCTTAATTTTAAAGGAATTGTGGAGGAAGTATTTCTAACTTCAGCTCTGTGTTTTTAGAAGCTAGTAGTAATTCAGAGTTAAGCTAAACCGAAACAAAGCACTCCTTTTCATCCAGGAAAAACAGCTCTTTCCAAATAGCTCAGAGGGCACACTATACTCCAGCTGTTTCTGTTGTCCTATTAGCTTTATGTATGTCCATTGTATACCCATATGCAATATGCACTTCTCAAAAAATTGCTTTGAAGTTGTCCTAACCAGTACAGCAGGGGAACTACAGCTGATAGCTGTGCAGGACATGTCTCTTGACAACTCTGTGGGGGAATTGGTGCCAAAAGTTTCTTGCTCAGTTTTCAGATGCTGTTTGTTGGAAGCCTTGGTGAGCTGGAGGCTGGTAATATCTGCTGCTATTGGTGGGTAGGAGATATTCTGAAGTGGTTTCACTTAACTAAAGGTCTTGTCTTCCTTACCTGTGAGGTATTCTGATATAAAAGACACCTTCCAAACCTGCTTTCATTTCTTTACTTCTTTCAAAGTATCTATCTTCAAATTACTTCCCCCTAGCAGTTTATTTGTGATTTTGACATCTATTTGGAACTAAGTGTGGTGTTTTGTTACGGAGAAGTAACATGGTCTCTACTTTAGGTGTACCTAACTTTACCTAAAACTACTGTTAATTGCACCCCCATTAATTGCCTTGGAGTTTGGGCCTGCAATGTTAAGGGACTAACACATCTTTAATAAGATGGTCCTTGCTGAATGGAGCTGGAAGTGAAGATTGGCAACACTGGTACAGGATGGTAGTGTTTCTTGTCTGGCGTACTGTAGCAGAAGTAGGAACTATAATGGCATCTCCTGAGTCTTACTGGGGGAAGTTTAGATTGATTTTTGTCTCCCTGCCCTCCTTCCACACACAGTGGGAAAAAGGCATATCAGCATAAGGTGTAACAAATGTCACAGTTTCAATTCAACATTTCTGAGTAAGAGCTACTTGTGAGGTTATTGTTCAGAACTGGCATACTTCACCTAGGTTACAAACTTAGATCATCAGATGTACACTTAAATTTGTGATCAGCTACAAGAAGAATCAGGCAGATTTTATAAACAATTTTGTCCTTGTGCCACTTGAAGCACAAGTGATATGTGTTTCGCTTTCTTACATTTCATTGGGCTAAGAACTTACTTTATGGTAATAAATACTAAAATAATTTTCTTTTTTTTAGACATAATTCAACTCAAGCAGGATGTAAACAAATACAAGACACCCATGATATTAACATAAATACAACCTGGGACAGCATTTTCCCAGTCACTAAAGTTTAGAACTTCAGAAATTACAAACTAAGAAAAAAACCCAGCATGATGTAAAAATTATCTGGTTTGCTAAAAAAACAAAACAAAACAAAACAAAACAAAACAACTTAAAATAAAAGCAAATACATTAAAGATGTCCTCCACATTGTATGGAAAACTTTTACAATATGTGTATGAAATGCTAAATAGCAGTGGAAAACGTCTGTACTAAAATTAGATGGTGGTAAAGGTATAATAGTTAAGAGGTAAGAACACAAACTAAGTCCTTTGTCACCTGCACTTACTCCTGCTACTTCCTCCTTGCATTATATTTCCATATTGATATGCCAAATGCTCAATTGCTCTGCCAAAACCAAAAATGCTATTTTTTTTCCTCTGCTATCAATGAAGTGTAACATTAATAACCAATTTCTGTCTTACTTTCAATACCTGTTCTATATAATACGTATCTCTTCATTATAGTAGCATGAATGTACATAGTGCTGCAAAGATTGACCATTTTCTTATGAAATTTACAGAATTTTTAGCTCCTTCAGGGATGAATAGAGGTAACTTTTTTGTGGTTGGGCTTGAATGTCACAGATCCAGCTGCACTAAAGTAGCTCCTACAACTTTGAAAATTCTATTTGAAAGACAAATTACTGTATTAAGATTTTTCTTTTAAATGCATTCCCAGCTAAACACAGAGGTGAGACTGTGAAGTGATACGGCAAATTTAAATAAGTATATATAATGATCAAATTTGAAAACTGACATATAACTATATGTTTATCATGCAATATGGGATAAAAAGAGAGTTAATTATTCTTTTTACTGTATCACATGAGATCAAAGAGACTTTGTGCATGGACATTTTTGCTCAATCTACATTATGACGGGAAAAATTACTCTAAAACTAGCTCACTGGCAGATGTCAATTTCAAAATCAGAGGCATGGTCTAAAGATGACATAGGGCATGATACAAACAGTAGTCCCAAGAACTTTGGAAATACATAGTTTCAGAGAATATAAAATGAAGATAAAGTTGTTCAAAACATACTCCTTACGCTGGCTGTGTCAGACTGAAATGCTGCTTGAATTATATCAGTGGAAACATCATGCAAGATGAGCAAAGCTTCTTATTTAGATGAATGTTTAGTAACTGCATTGCCTAACAGATGTCACCTAGCTAATACTATTCCTAACTTAAATACTGGTATCACTGAGGGGTTTTCGTAATAGGGAGCTTTAAATTTTTGCCCGCTCTGGAAAAAGGGTGTCCCAGTTGGCATTAAAAAAAACCCAACAAAACAAACCTAAAAAAAACCCAGATGCAGTAACTGTCCACACATTCCACTACACAAGCTGTATCAGATTGTTAGAGATTCTTTGAATGGAGCAGGGTTTGAACCAGTAAACTAAAAGGCAAAAGAAGGCATTTTTGCTGTCTGGTTTGCTTAGATGAGGTAGATGGTGCACACTGGCAGCATCAAATGTCTGTGTGTTTGACAGCACTAGAGTTTTGAGCTGTGTAGCATTCACTGTGCTTGTGGTTGTCGCCAAGGTGTGAAAACTCAGCTGACTTACCGGAGTATGTACTTGACTTTGGAGAGCAGCACTTGGCCTTGAACCTGTGGATGTCAATGTTTTTTATTAACTTCCCTGAGACTGACTGCTGACCCTATTGCTAAAAAGTCTTCTTTAATTGCTTCTTTGCAAATTTGAGACATTTAGAAATGCAGGGCCAATGCTTTTCTTCTCTTGTAGCCAACTCAGTTGTTAAATTGAGCTCAAACCCTTGGCCATTAGCAGACATGAATGCAGATCTTAAATTTTTCTTCTGGCATATGAATATATCTTGTGCTTTGGCATGCTTCTGCAAAATGCATCCAACAATGTGACCTGAGCACACAGCTGAGAGTCCTCTTCATAATGAATCAGCCTTGATTTAAGTAGCTGTATTTTATATATTATCATATCTTGCTGACTTCGTCAGTTGTGGAAATACGGAGTACAGCTGTTCAATAATCATTAGAAGACAAATAATTCTTCCTGTCTATACTTTGAGATAGAAATCCTTTCACTCACTCTAGCTATCTTATTTGTAATTTCTTATACCATTCCTGCTTCTGTCAGGAACTACTGACCAAAATCAACAATCCTACTGATGCATACCACTGGTTACCAAGTTTTTGAAATGTTTTAATAGTTTTTTTTTATTCAAACATCCAACATAAACAGTTAGATAGTGTCATGCACAATTGTTTTTTTCAATTTAAAAATCACTACAAAGTTATGTGGTAGTGGTTCCTTTCCTCTTTCCTTTCTGTGGCTTTGAATACAACCACAAAACTTGCAAGTTTGAATTATCTCCAGGGTCAAATGCATAATGTAACAACTTACCCCCTGCTTGATTTCCAAACCCTGGCACTCTGGGGATATGTCTTTATTGTTGCGGTGTTGACTTGTAGCGATACAGGCTAACAAATCAATTCTTCCTTCAAACCATTCTATCACCTGTCGATATGAAATTCAAGCAATTACTAAAGTGGGATGGCTGCAAAGCATCTGAAAAACATTCCCTATTGATTAGTTCATTGCTCCAGAGTAAGATGAACTTGTTTAAGAAAAATTGATCTGGCAAATTGATTTTTTTTATCAAGGAATCATATGAATGTAATTTAAGTAACAATATTTTTGCCCTCAAGAGTGTGTAATATATATTCGGTGGATGTACACATAAATCACACACAAAAAAAAGTGTATTGGGGTGATTTTATGATGATACTCTATCTGCTAGTACACTGCTTTATGCCCAGAAATGGCTGCTGTAGCTTTCAGACGAACCCAGGGAAGGGCCAGGGAGCCTTGAACTCCTGTGCAGGTTTTATTCCAAGTCTCTCTCCCAGCATGCTCTCAGCTGTGACGCGGATCATTATATCACTGCCTTTGCTAGATTAGTTCTTTTGCTAGCTCAAGCAACAAGTTTCTCTTTTTATTCCCTTCCCCACTTTTCCCATGAGCTCCAGAAGCGATTCTTCGGCTTTTTTTTTTTTTTTTTTTTTTTTTTTTTTTTTTTTTTCTTTTCTTTTCTTTTTTTTTCTTTTCTTTTCTTTTTTTTTCTTTTTTATTTTTTTCCCCCCTTGAACTGTTTTTTCGGCTTGTTTTTTTTCAGTTGGAGAACCGAACATTCGAGACGGTCTCTCGGGAGCCTGCTCTGGCCGGTCCAAGCACCGGAAAAACTGAGCCAGCAAAAGAAAGTACACCAAAACCCACCAGTTTTGCCTGCTGTGAGGAGGAGACCAACACCAGAAGTCCAACAGGTCCCCACCTGTTTCGTCCGAGCTGCTGCGCTGCTGTGTGAATTCCTTTTCTTTTCCCTTCCTGGAGACAAAGGGGCCAGCCATCGTTTATGTCCTCCCAGCCACACGGCCAGCTTGTGGGTGGGAGTAAGGTTTTGAAAGTCCCACGTCTAACAATTATTCAATCTTTTTTTCTTCTGTGCCTTGCGGGCACCTTTTTTTTTTTTTTTTTTTTTTTTATTCCCACTTTCACCCAGTGATCTTAATTTCTCTCATTAGCAGTAATCATTCGGATTACTGAAGCCCTTCTCTTTAAAGAAAGGACTCACTCCAGAGCGTTTTTCTCCTAAAATTTGTCTCTAAACCAACCAAAAAAGGAAGGATTCTATATGAAACAATTCCAAATTTGGAATTTTTCTCTGAGGCTTATGGGTTCTTTTGCAAGCTCTTCCAAGCATCGTTTTTGTATTGTCCATTTTTTTCCCTTCTTTAATCAAAAGTGTATTAAAAAGTGAAGTTCCTATATTCAATGAATAAATAAATTCATACCCTTGCGATGCCCCATGCTGTTTGGGATATGTGCTCTCTAATGTTGAAGTCAAGATGCAATTATTCACAGCCAGTTCCTTATAATGCAGATGATGAAAGGAATAATTAATACTTGGAAAGTATAATATAATTTCAGCTTTGCTACTATGTCCATACTCTTGCTGCTCTGCTTTCATTCTATAGGAGCAAAAGGAACCCAGCCCGTATCAACAACAATCTTCTGCATTACAGTGCTTTGAAAGGTATTGCTCCCACAAAGGGCATGCAAATGATGAATTTAATAGTAAAGTCAGAAATAAATTTCTCCCCACCTTGCTTTTTCCTCTGTGCACCATTTCAGGCTTTAAAACAGTATAAAAATGAATGTTGAACAAACCCAGAAATTTTGTTCCCATTCAGAAAAAAAGTAGTAATAATTTGCCACAGAACTCCTGTATTCTAAAAACTCATCCTGTAAATCTTGTTCCCACAGTTACTTTACCATAATGTGTGGAACCTAGGACAATGCAGCATGGAATCTGCTATGTGTTCAAGACATGGTCAATTAGTAATTTTTCACTTTTGCTGTCTATCTAGGTTCTTCTAAGATAGCCGAGAAATCACTGGGTGTTTGTTGGGTCTTCAGTGTTACTGTAAATCTATACGCCAAGTATTGACATTTTTTCTTCAAAAATATTACATTACATTACATATCCATGAGTGTACTGAATTTGAATGACAAAAACAGCAGTAGCAGAACTCACGAAAAACTTGAAGATGTCAGATTTGTTGTTAAAACAAGGGTCTTGTTTTTTGAATATTTTCCACATAGAATGTGACACAAGACTCTGTTTTCATCAAAATAGTTCCTTATATATAATGATAAGCTGTAATGAGTGAAACACACTCATAATTTGAAAGTGAAATAACAATACGTATTTAGGATTATAGAATCATTTACACTGGAAAAAGATCTCTGAGATCATCAAGTCTGACAGCCCAACTCTGCACAGTCCTGCATTAAACTGTGTCACAACATGCCATATCCTCATGGCTTTTAAATATTTCAAAGTATTTTGACTCAACCACCTCTCTGGACTTTTTCAGTTAAGAGATTTTTCCTCATGTCTACCCTAAAGCTCCCTTGAGGCAACACAATTCCATTTCCTCTCTCCTGTCACTTGTTACCAGGGAGAAGCGTCCAACCTCCATCTCCCCCCACCCCTCCCCCGAGCCTCCTTGTCTCCAGGCTAAACAGCCCCAGCTCCCTAAGATGCTTCTTATAAGGCTGTGCTCTAGACCTTTCACCAGCTCATTGCTCTTCTTTGAGGGCAATAAAGCAATGGTTCATTGGTGAGAGGTGATTAGCATCAGCACAATGAGCAAGCTGATACTTGAACCTGAAAGAAAGTATACCCGTTTGAAATAATTAAAACTGAATGCTTATTTGTGTATTGCAACCTGATGCAAAGGTTAACATGTAATAATACGAGTTTTGTCCGTAATGTGCTCAGTATTTCAGTGGATGTATGTCATGTTCGAAACAGCATTGTATTAAAAGAAAAACCTGTCAAAAGGAGAAAAGAGACAAGTGCCTCAATTTCTCAGAGGAACGTAACGGAGATATAAATTGTTATGGTAGACTGCTGGCTTTTGAAAAGCACAGTAATCAGTGAATGAACAAAACAGTTCGCCTTGGGAAATTATGCATTTCAGTTTCTTTCACTTTAAAATTTATTTCCTCAGATGTTGCATGGCGTGCTTGTTTGCCATGTCAGAGTGCTAATCACTGTGCAAAACACTGTGATTTTCTGCAAGGATAAATGAGCCCAGAAATGTTCTGAGTTCAGATCAAGTTGAATGCCATGATGGTGATCCAGTCTAATTTTACATTTAAATCAATGCTTAACTGTGTGTTTAATCTGGTTCTCATGGGACAGCAATTTCATTTGAAAGTCAAAACTTTACTCAAACAATGATAGTTGTTTTATAAGGTCATAGGATTGGTAGATATTAAGAACATATTCATGACATCACAAATCAGAGCTACATGAATGGTCTGGGGAAGTGTAAAATGACCTGCATTGCAGTACTTTGAGGTTTCTCCTCCTTATGAAAAGGCAAGCACACACACTTTTAAAATTTTTGAATGCAGTGTGATTGTAAGAAACTTCTGTACTCAAATGTCTGTGAAACTTTAAAATAGAAATATGGAGACATAGCAGCAAATAACCTTTACGTGACCTTAGTTGTTTCCTAATAGGTGGTTTTCTCTTTGTGATGACAATGCACAGCTTCCTGGCTCTTTTTTAGCCTCTTTACAGGCATGCATGTCCTGGGGACTTGTCTTCTCCCAAATCTTTGAAAATCAGTCAAAGTTCCATTTGTGGGTGTTTTTTTTTGTTGTTGTGGTTTGGTTTTTGGTTTTTGTTTTTTGTTTTTTTCTGATTGTTTGGTTTTGGGGGGTTTTGTTGTTTGCTTGTTTTCTACTGGGTTGTGTGACATCAGTTTTGAAAGGAAGCTGCTGTTATTTATATTCATCTTAAAAGTATTTTACAAAATGTAAAAACTACCTAAATGTCTTAGACTAAAAAGCTACACTTTTACTGCCTTAGAGAGGCTAGCTTTGTAAGCATGTAATGTCTTGTTTTGTCTGCATCCATGATCCTGGGGTGTTAGTAGCTTGGCAACATTCCTTCCTATTTTGTAAGAACAGGGTGATTTTAAGCTGTTCATAAATTCTTTCTGAGAAACATGTCTTCTGAGTTCACTTGGAAAGGCTCCTTTGAGTTGTTTAGCTGTCCCCAGTTGCTGTTTCTGAAAGGAAAAAAGGTAATGTATTGTGGTTAACTACAATAACCAGATGAAAAATTAAAGAAAGTTGGCATTAACTGATTAGTGTAACTCGTATGTGAAATTGTTTTGATCAGTCTTGATCAGGATTAAATTTTTGACTGAGTAATGACAGAACAGCTAAGAAGAAAAAGCAAACAAATTCAGACTCAATGAGTCATGAAAATGTGGCAATGCAGTGTCCAAAAATATTTTCCATTTAATGAATAATTAGGGCTCGGTTGTAGAATGACAATTGATAAAGATGATGCAGGAAGTTAATAGGTCACTAAGAAAGCTAAAACAGCATAAATTGGAAGCTGAAATATGTGCTACAAGCATGAATGTGAGTGTTCATTTTTACCTTTGAATTCACTCAATGTCATTCAGTCACTGAACTGATTTTTTCCTTTACAGTGCTAAGATACAAAATTTTTGCAAATACTGGGTTTTTGTTAGATACTTACCCTGCTCTAACAAAGAATGGCCTTGCTTCAGTATCTAATTCTGAGGGCGATACTGGATGTTGACACTTTTTAAATGTTTGCAATACTGCAATATTGCAAATTAATGTGAGCAGATATGTCTATTGAAGCCAAAGTCCACTGATACAGGAGACATTGGGAAAGTTTTCAGCAAATTGGAACCTTATTATGTCAATACTAGTCACATTTTAAAGATGTCCAGTGATTAAAGAGTGTAAACTAATATTACTATAGGAATATAATGGTAATTCTATAGTAACTATTCATTTCACTTTTTGACATTTCATATACTCATTTTAACAGTTTCTCAGGACATGAATACTTATTGCATTTTCTCTTTGCTGTAAAAATTCTGGAATTAGAGCTAGTCTTAAAATTTTTTTATATAATTAGGTTTTGTTTTAATTTTGAGACTGTGCATTTTGGCTCTAATTTGGGAAAAGAACAAAAAACCCCACCCTAAACAGTGAGAGATTCCACTTTTGATGCATATCTTGTTTAATAAAAAGCTTGATGTACCAACAGCCTCATCGTCATCCTTGGAAAATTTCCAGCTGAATTTAGATAATTTAAAAAGATTTTAAAGATTTTTTTAAAGATTTGTACTTCTGGAGGTTATGTTACTGCCCTATTCTTGTTACAAACCATGGGAATGCTTTGCAGTAGTTTTAAAGGAGGTATGTGTTAGGAATTGCAACCAAGCAGCTGCAAGTGTTTTATATACTTACTCAGTTTAATGTACTCTGAAATTTTCTTTTTATCTAGTCTGTCTGCTTCCCTTCCTCCCTAGCTCTTAAATCTGCTACTCTATATTCAGCCTTGAGAGACTTCATGTTCACCTGAGACAACAAGATCACTGTAACAGACCACCAAAGTATCCTGTGATTTCTGACTATGTACCTTCTGACCCTGCATATCTGATAAACAAGTGCATGGCTGTCCAAATTCCCCGTCTCTTCGGATGTCTCTTTCCCAGTACAGTTGCATTGAGACATAAAAACTAATCTTCATTAGAACATTCATAATACAATTGATTGTGTCAAGAAGTGAAAAAGAGTAAGAAGGCCTACCTCTTATATATGTCCCAGCATGTGCTGAACACTGTAGTAAATGTTTCACTGAAGAAGACAAATACAGAGGGATCTGGTGTTTAATGCCCTTGTTTTCCATTGCTTGTTTTGGGGAGATTGTAATTTTGTTAGCAAAGAAAGTATGGAAACTAAGTCATAGTATGTCTTGCTGTCATAATTGAATAATTAGATACAATAACATGGTACTTCTATTTTTCCCCTGTGACTGTTCTCAGTCTCATACTTCCTGGGCAATCAGAACTGAAGAAATATATTTTTAATTCAATACTCTATTTAATTCAATGGTAATAACATCTTAGTGACATCCATGAATGGATTTCTTGTTTCAAATAGGAAAACACAAGCTGGAAGTATAACCTTCCTACATAATATAGTTTGGCATATGTGGTCGTTTGGGAAGTTCAAGAACCAATCAGTGACTAGGCATGAAAATTGACAGCAAATGCAGCTAGAGAGATGATACGTCTCTGCGAACACACACAAGGTTAAATTCAGAGGAATCCTGGGAAACAGCCCTTTTTCTTCCAGCCTCAGAAAAGGTAAGCCAGCCTGGCTCCCTACTTGCAGCCGGGGGCTGGGCTGGGCAGCCCTGCAGGGGGCCGCCGGGCATGGGGAGAAGGAGAGAGAGCCTTGTCTCAGTCGGATTAGGCTGGAGCAGCTGCTAAACTTCCTGCTGCTGAAGCTGCAGCCCTGGAGGCCTTGCCGAGCCTGCCCGGGCCCCAGCAGCTGGGGACGCCACTGGCCGGGCTGAGAGAGATGTCCCCGGGCCCTATGGATCAGCTCCGAGCTGAACCACCCTGGATGAGGCTGAGGGGTGGAGGGGGAGGCATCCATCAGCCTAGCTAACTACTGAGATCCTGGCCGCTGCTCCTGAGCCCGCTCCCCGCCTTCATGTGGCTTTGAAATACTAGCGGCCGCTGCGCCGCAGAGATCCCGTGACCATCTGCAAGCCCGGGCAAGGTGGTAACTCTTTCCTTGACAGATGAAACTTGCAAAACATTATCTGAGTGAAAGAACAGCCAGAGTGAATCATAGAGAGACACCACATGAGACTGAAGTCATTGAAGAGAGAGTAAAAGTCCTAAGGTGACAGGAGATTCAAGAGTTGTCTAGTTTTGCTGGATTTTTCTTATGAGGCCATGGAAAATGGGCCAAAATTTCCCTGTAACATACAGAGTGCTTTTTGTAGAAAGATGCGAAGCTCTAGTCATAGCTGTAGATTGATACAACTGTGATCTAATGGAGAATTTTGAACAGAGAAAGATAAAGAGATGCCAAGGGAAAAGAAGACTTCCGTTCCATGAGATTAAAATTATTTTTGAGATAGAGGAAGAGATCCTTTGGTTTATACTAGAAAAGGCATCCTTAAACAGTACCCTAAAATAAACTGATATGACCCATATGCCGCTTGGGAAAAAGCTGCTAATGGGAGGGGTTTCACAGTTTGCAGAGTTTCCAGGAGGCTGCAGATTCATGACATAGGAGCAACCAGAGAACTGTTTTCTTGTGGCGATGTCTCCATGGGAGTTCTAAGAGAGACTCCTCTCCCTAAGAACTAATGAAAGCATATTTTAAAGTGATAGAGCTGACTAAAAATCACAGGTTTTGTCTCTTTATGTTGTTAGTGGGAAAGCAAGCAGTTTGTGAAGAGAGGGAAGTGTTTTTGAAAGTTTCATTTAGATTTTCATTCTCTTCTTTTAGTGTCTGTTAATAAACCTATCTTTATACCCTTCAAGTTTAAGCCGGCTTTACTTTTCTCCTAATCCTATCTTACAGCAGAAAAGACACTCAAATCACCACAAAATAGTGTGTTAGCCAGAAAAAAAAAAATGGTGAATGTGAAACTGCTACAACATATTGTATGTATTTGTGGCTGAAGTTGATGCCCCAAGAATTTTTCTTAAATTGATCTACAGACAATTCCTGACCCATTACACAGAGGTGATTTCTCCTATAATTTGGGAGACTTTGTGCATAACACTTAAATAATCATTTAAAAAAAACAGTAATAAAGTTTCAAGAAATATTTCTCTAAGTTGATGTTGGAAGAATGTTTAATCCTAAAAGAAATTTGTGGAATTAGGAGTGGTACTGTATCTTAAACAAACTGCATTGAATGGAATTTGTTGTCTTTCAACTTGTTATTGTTCTCTAGAAGTGATTTTTTATATCACTATATGTTTATATATATATATGTTTTATCAATATATATATATTGATATCACTTCCTTCTTTTTTATTAATGTCAAATGCTTATTTCACAAATAGAAATGAATATTTGCTTGTATTCTAAATGCAAAATTGTGTTGTGTTTGCGATAAATTTCCTCAAGTGATTTTCCTCTTAACTCTTAACAGCCTTTATAACTATTTACTTTTTTGTCCTCATTTGACAAAGTAAGCTTACATGTGCATAACCAATATTTAACTACCATATGGTTAACTTAAAGTGTGCTGCAGGTGGGCAGATATGCTCTCCAAATAGATTATGGCAAGGATCTGCAGAGCAGAATATGGGAATAGAGGCTCAAAATCCTATTGATATTCAACCAAAATTAGATATTTAATTCCCATAGAAATCCCATTTAAGTGCAGTTCAATTTCATGTTGTAGATAGTGGGTGAAGAAATATAAAATACCCTTGAAATATTGCCCATCCTGCTGTCCAGAATCATGTCAATATTTTTACCAGCTGCGTCATCTTTTCTCTAATCTGTCTGCTTTGTTATTATAAGTGGTTTGCTATTCACCACAATAATGAGTGAAGAAACACCTGGAAACTGGATTTTATAAATCTTTCTCCAGACTGTGAGAAACACAAGGGAAAGCAGCCAACTTAAATACAAACTGTTGTGGCAGACAATTCATTATAATGGTGCACTCTGAGTGACCAAAGAAAGACGCAGGCTTTGCTTGGAAAAGCTCTTAGAGATGTTGCGTTTCCATGAACGGAAGGAGGATTGACTGTTTGAACTTGTTTTCACTGCAGAGAAAACAAGTTAAGTTACTTGTACTCTGCTAAGCAAATCTGCTGAGGTGGCTTCTGCATAAAAATCAAAGAAGGATTTGCTTGTAATGGAAGTAAAATAAATGTATGTGAGCTGTTCTTTGGATTCAAGAAAATGAGAATATTAGCCAAGCTTTGGGTATCTCTATTTAACTCTTATCTGTAATAAAATGCCTGTTTTCTAGTGTTGTCCTATTCTTTTAGCCTTTTGATTCTTTGCATTTTTGTAGTGGAGTTTCTCATGATTTGTAACATAAACAAAGTGATTGTTTTCACATTCCTCCTTCTCGGAGGGACAATTGATGGACTTCTAGTTTGACCAGTGGGGTGGAGAGGTGGAAACCTCATTCTCCATCCCTGGTCATTGTCCAGAATCTATGTAAAAACAAGATCGAAAATAAACTTCCCTTATTTTGCCCTGACGACTTAACTATGTGAGTATCATTCTTTCCGTGTCCTCTAACGACATTCTAGTTTATGCCACAAGTCTACCAGAATGTACTAATTTGAAAGCAAACCAGCAGGAGATTCCAAGTAACATCTTGGAATTTACAATTTAATAGGAAAATTAAGATATAAAATAAAGTAATAGTAAAGGAGCACTGGCTTAAACTGACAGTAAGGATACGACCTAACACCCTGTTGGTCAAGGTGGTGGTAGCAGTCCAACTACAGGGTGTCTAGAGTCCTGTTGGAGTGATAGATGTTGTTCTGTTGAGGTGGTGACCCTGTAGAAGGGTCTGGTCTTTCTCTGGAAGTCCAACAATGATTATGTCACTGTTGTCCTCTGGGAATCCAGAAGGGAGGGCTGCCTCTGGTGTTCTAGGCCTCAGATTATATTCGGGTAGGAATGTTTGGTTCCTCCCCCTGGGCAGAGCATCTCACAATGGGATGATATCATTTCATCAGTCATGCAGTGAGACTTGATGGCCCATTAGCAGAAGATAGCCCTCCAGAGGGAGTTATCAGGGATGAGTGATGGAGAAGATAAAGAACATTGCCCTTCCTTTCTTCACAGCTTACATAGAATACATATTTTTGGTTACATCTTGTAACATAAGACACAGTGCCGCTGGAAATGGTAAATGTGAGAACTTCTTGGTTTAAAGGTGTTCTAAGATTTTACTTCTGTGTGATGAAGGCTTTTAAGTTAACATATTCTTCTGGTATATCTTGCAAAGAAAGCATTTTTCAGTTTTGGAAATAGGTGAAAGGTTTGAGCCAAGGTCACTTGTGTTCTCTACTGTGGACTTGTTATCTAAAGTATGTCTGATCTAAAGATTCATGAACTTTGGGCTTTGAAATCTGGGCTTGGTGAGATATAAATGGATGGGGTGCTGTGTGGGGCGCTGCTCTTCTGTTTAGACAAATGATGTGTAAACACACAATTTTGTTTCCCTGCAAATAGAAAAAGCTGAGCAGCAAAGCTTGCTCACCTGCATATCTGAAGTCTAAAAAATCTTGAGGACCTGCAAAGTCCTGTTCAGTTTGTTTTGAGTAAAACTGTAAGCCTTTCATTCATGAGGAACACTTTCTAATAACAGTTTTGGAGCATTGCCAGTCTTTGCAGTTTTGTCACAGTGATGATAGTTCAATGTTTACCTCAGGCTCTGGTTCCTGAGAAGAGGTATTAAACAGAAAACAAATCTTTCACTGAGGATATAAGGAAATAAAAAGATAAGTTTATTTATGTCTAGCTATAGAGAAAATTTTGAAATTTGACCTTCAACTCTCCTAAAAAGACAAAACAGATATGGTAAGTCTAAAGATATGACATTACCTTATTTTTTCCTCACCCCTACGTCAAAGTTCATGATATTCAAGTCAGCTTTAAGATGTTTAGCCTACTAATTTGTGACAATCTGGGAAATGACCAAGACTAATTACATAAGTCTACTGCCAATGCAAAGAATTATTTTTTGCTGAGCTTTGTCTTTTACTAATTCTCCAGAGGTGGCTTTTACATGAACTTTATATGTTCTTACAGATACATAATTTTCTGGCTGGTGTTCCTTGAAACTCTCCACCCTTTGCCTACTGTTAAGGAGCTAAGAATAATTAGGATCAATCACAGACAGATATATTCCCTATTCCTTTGTCGCTCTAAACAGACTGTTAAGAGCTTTACAAAGAAAATGCAAAGGTGTTCTCCTTCCTAGCCCAAATCCACACTATGGCATAGTGACAGGAATTAAGGCTGTCTTGAAGATATATGGTGCAACTGGATAGCATAGTGTACCTTTAGAGCGTTTAAGGCAAAATTTGAAAAGATGCTGAAATAAGCCTGTCTTGTTTCCTAAGTGTCTTTCAGTGAATGAAGACCTTACATTTATTGTGCTTCAGTGAGCCTCAAGATGATTTTTTATCTCCCATTAAATTAAAAAAAAAAAAAATTCCAAAGTAGAATAATAGAAGAGAAACCAGAAGACATTTGTAAGTTTACACACATACATAAAAAATAAAATAATTTTAAACTAAGGTTCTGATTTTTAAATACAAGTTTAAGGATCAAACATATTCCTGTCATTAATTAGATCTGTAAACTTACATGTGAATATCACTTGCTGTGAGTTAAAAAACAATATAATAATATAGTTGGACTTTGTGTGTGGGGAATTCTTATTTCTTGTTTCCTTTTTAACGTATGTGGAGGGAAAGGGATTGCTTCAAACAAATGCAGCAACTGAAAAGAAGCCCAAAGCTTTATTACTATTACTATTACTATTACTATTACTATTACTATTACTATTACTATTACTATTACTATTACTATTACTATTACTATTACTATTACTATTACTATTACTATTACTATTACTATTACTATTACTATTACTGTATAAACCAGGTTTTACATTCTGGTAATCCCTTACTCTATATGTCCTAAAATATCCTGTCTCCTAATTTTGCAGTAAAAATTACTTTTAATTAAAGGCAAAGTTTAAGTCAGAGGCTGGTTGGACTTCAAGATGCTGAACTGGCATGGCAAACATGAATATTAAAGGAAAAAAAAAAAAAAAAAAAAAAAAAAAGAGGTGATGGTTTCTGTTGGGGGTTGGGTTTTCCTGTGGAATTTTTTCCCACCCCCACAAGTTGCTAGGAGACTAAATACTGATAGTTAAAGGGAGCTCAACCCGGACAAAGGAAGTTGATCACTTAGTTTTGGGGGAGGGAAAAAGCTCCCGGGAGCAGAGGGTGGTGGGCTCACTGCTCTCAGTTTTCCGGGGAGGACGGTCAGTCGGGCGACGGGTAGCTGCCTGGAGTCCACGATAACGGAGGATTCTGGTCCTGGGAATCCTATCATCTGTTGGAGCACCCAGGAATTCGGAGTTTCTTCGCCTGCCCTGCTGGATTTTGGGTCAGCCCGGGTCCAGCCGCTGCGGGTTCTCCGGCACTGCCCACTTTGCCTGCCAGGACACCCCCCTGCCTGCCAAGGACAATCCACCGCTTCCAGCCATCAGCGCCGGAGCTTCCACCGTTTGCCCTCGGGGTTCTTGGTTCTGTTTTATTATTATTATAATTGCTGTTGTTGTTTGTCTGTCCTGTTATATTTACTAGTAAAGGACTGTTATTCCTTTCCCCATAGCTCTGACTGAAAAGTTTTGGGTTTTTTTTTTTTTAATCTTCCAAATTATATTAATACGGAGGGAAGGATTTGAATTCCCCATTCCTAGAGGGGCCTGCCTCTCCTTAGCAGACACCTGTCTTTTCTAACCAGGACAGTTTCCAACTAAATAGGGCTCAGATCTGTTTCTCTGTTTCTTCCTACTCCTGATGACTTTAAAGTCTGCTGTTGACACTGAGCCAACAGCTTGCTCTTATTCCTTTTCAAAAGAAGGATTTTGGAACAGGGTCAGATAGATGCATGTTGGTTTCTAAATATACAGACTTTTTTGACAGTGACCAGAGTGATAAGAATAGCTGGAAGTGTGGAGAGAACAAAGACAAAGGTAAGAACAAAAAGTAAAAGGGACACCAGAGTTAAAAATGCATATAATCACACCCTGGATGTATCCTGTTTCTAAATTTCTACCAAATATATACATTTCTTTTTCTATTCACTATTTTCCGCAATGTTTTGGTTTCTTAGTTAGGGCAGGCCATTAGGGGAGTTCCGGTGAAAAACAGTTGTAGGAACATGCGCAAGTACCAAGAATAAAAGAAAGCAATGATTATTTAATTATATGTCTGAACTAATTAAACCCCAAACAATTTTGAATAAAATTAGATATAGACCCAAGGGTAAATGTATTGTCATCAACAAGGTCAAGACATTTGCATGGAGGTTAAACATTAAGTCTCAGATACACTTTTTAAAGCAGTTTAAGGAATTGTCAAGCATACATACTACACGTGACAAAACCAATATGAGAGTCCTGTTCCTGGTTACACAGTCTAGCTCTGTGCCATTATTATTCCTCAAGTTAAAATGATGCAAAGGCATTTGAGTTCTGGCTATAAATCAGACTGGTGCTGTTCAAGAACTCAGTAATAATGTTAAGCACCTTCTTTAGGGCTTTAATTTGCAAGAGCAAATACTTGGGTTCTTTACTGCTGTTGTGCTTTCCTTCTTCTACACAACCACATTGGCATCTGCTGTAATGGTACTCTACTGCTGTTTCAGTACTCTTCCAGAGGACTGAAATACAGAACAAATTTTTCCTGTTTTTGAACATCTAGAATATCCTTCATGTGTGTTTGATTTTTGAACCATCAACTAGAGAAGCAGAAAACTTCCCCATACTATAATCTAGTTCACACAGGAACAGTGTAATATGTTAACACTGTTTTGAAAACTACCTGCCAAGCAATTTAAATTAAAGATATGACATTGAGACATCAGTGGTTTAAGTTTTCCGTTGTTTTGCTATTAGTATTTTTAGTCAGTATCACACATTTCTCCTGCAAAAAAACCCAAGCCATTTTAATGTTTGTACACAAAATCAGTTGAAAAGAGCATTGAAGATTTTTGACCATCCTGAATCAAATACTATTGCCATATTATAATCTCTACTATGGTTTGAAAGACAAATATATGAAAATTAGGCTTGAGAAGTATTGAAAACATGCATTGGTATGGCACATTATTTGTATCAAGATCTGGGATGCAGCCCCTTAGTTTTCCTCCTCTATCTCCTGTCAAGTACAGAATTTTTTCTTTTTTTTAAAGAAATCATATTTTCCTCTTTTTTTTTTTTTTTTTTTTTTTCCCCCCGCTTAGAACAAATGACAAATGACAAGCCTTTTGAGTGCTTTCTCTCTCATGCTTTGCTAACCTGTTTTTGTGCATACAAAATGCTTCTATACTTTCAGTATATTACTAGTTGGTCTTGAAAGACATCCTAGACCTCACTGATCATGTTTTTCATACTGGATTGAAGCTTAGTTTTCAGCAGCAGCCAGCATAAAATCATAGAATGGTTTGGGTTGGAAGGGACCTTAAAGATCACCTAGTTCCAATCCCTCTGCCATGGGCAGAGATAATTTTCACTAGACCAGGTGGCTCAGAGCACTATCCCCAGCCTGGCCTTGAACTCTTACAAGGATGTGGCATCCACAGCTTCTCTGGGGCATGTGTTCCTGTACCTCCCCACAGTCACAATAAAGAATTTCTTGCTGGTGTCCAATCTAAATGTACTGTCTTTCAGCTTAAAGACATTGGCCATTGTACTTTAACTACATGCCCTTGTCAAAAGTCCATCTCCAGCTCTCCAGTGTGCCTGCTTTAGGTACTGGAAGGCATCTACAAGATCTCCCTGGAGCCTTTTCCAGGCTGAACAGCCTCAGCTCTCTCAGCCTGTCTTCACAGGATTCTGTCACTTTCTTTGTTTTCTTCCCCCTTTTATTCAACCTAACCCAATTTCCTCTTGTCTTAACCTTATTTTTTTCTTCCACCTCAGGTTTAGACTGTCACAGAGTGACAGAATGGGTAGGATTGGAAGGGACCATTGAAGGTCATCTAGAACAATCTCCTTACTTAAACAAGGTTCCCTAGAACAGGTTATTCAGGGTTGTGTCCAAATGGTTCCTAAATATCTCCAGAGAAAGAGACTCCACACACTCTCTGAGCAAGCTGTTCCAGTGTTCCAGGCCCCAAACTCCACTTCAGGATTCGTTTTTTAATAAGTTGCATATTAAATTAATTACTCCATAGAATAAAAACAGCTGCAATTTCTATCACAGAAATGATTGTTATCCTTTGAATTCCTAGATGGTGTCAACTGTGTCAGAGACATCCCACCTTTCTCTGCTTATTGTTTTCTTCTTTTCTGTCACCAAAACAGACACTGTCCTTCAGCTGCTGTTTTGTGTCGGGAAGAAGGTGAAAGCTACTTATTTTTCTTCATCCTGAGCTTTTCTGCTGCTGTATTTTTCTTTCTCTCCTCATACATTGGTTTCTTCAGACCATCTGGAAGAACTGATTAACTCTATGCCCTTCTCTTACTGTTACAAGATTTCTGCCAGAGAAGTCATTCCATGTTATCCTTGTCTTCTGTTCCAACTGTCACCTCTTCCAGACAGGCAATAGTACATGCAAGAAGGTCTTTGTCAGCCCAGGGCTGATGTGTTGCATGCTTGGATGTTTATACGTCTATATATATACACAAGCAAGCATACATATTTTTGTAGGTATAAGTTATAAAGGTGGTTCTTCATGTCAGTCAATAAAAATGGATTGCGTGTTGTTGGCCATTAGATTTGTTTCTTTTGTACTTATAGAATTTTTTTCCATAAGTTGCTAGGAAACCAACTACTGGGTACTTACAGGTACTTAAGCAGAACAAAGGGGCCAAAGGAGAGTCTCTGTGAGTTTCTCTTGGAGGGGGAGAGGTTTGGGGGGCAGGAAAAGGATGGGGCTGGAGGCAGCTATGCTGTCTCTTGCTTTCAGCATCGGAGAGAGGATGGCCAGGCTGCTCCTTGATAGAAGTCCCGTCCTGGGAAATCTACTATCATCTGCTCGTGTGCCCAGGAATTCTGAGCTTGCCTTCGCCTGGCCTGGGAGACAGGAGCTGGGCCGGTGCTGTCCCACCGCTGCTATTTCTTCGGCACTGCTCTGAGGCTTTTCCCTACACCGTGGCTCCGCACCCCCCTGCCTACCGGGACATCCCTGCAGTTCCAGTAGCCACCGCAGAACTTCTGATATATCTCATCTGTTACATCATCCATCAGGCTGGGATTTTCTACCATTCCAGCTTGGTGCTCTCTGAGTCCTGCAGGGCCACCGAGATCAGACTGCCCCAGGCTGTTCGAAACAAAGCCCATCGAGGTTCTTTTTTTTGTTTTGTTGTTAATGCTGTAGTTTGTTTGTTTGTTCGCCTTGTTATACGTACTAGTAAAGAACTATTATTCCTATCCCCATACCTCTGCCTAAGAGCCCTTTAAATTTCAAAATTATAAATATTTAGAGGGAGAGGGGTTTGAATTCCCCATTCCAAGGGAGGCCTTGCCCCTCCCTAGCAGACACCTGTCTTTCAAACCAAGGTACATGTAGGCAGAATTTCCAGTGTCAGGCTGTTTCCAGGAGCTGCATGATGCCCAGGTGTCTCTACATATGCCTTCTACCAACTGCCAGAGAATTCCTGTGCTGTGTAGTTCAGCTCTTTGTAGGAACTGGTCACTGGGTTTCAGTGAGGAAGCTTGGTTACCAGAAGTGAGAAGTCTGCACTGGCAGAGTTGTTATATCAGACTCATGTCAGCGACAGGGTACAGTAGCCAGAGTGCAGCTTCCTACACCATAGCTGCTGGTGCTAGAGTTGGTGACTGAATCATTAAAATGAAACAGAAAATGTGCCTATGCTTCTGAAGAGAAGGAGAAGCGAGGACACAGGGGTTTTTTGTGTTATAAGCTTTGATATCATACTTGGCCTTTAGAACCATCAAAACTTTTGGCTTTCAGAATTTCTGGAATTTCTCAAATTGAGTGTAATTATTTTCTCTTGTTAGAGCTAAGAAAACATGTAGAAGACACTTAATTAAAAAGTAAGACTTCCTAATTTTACTTTGCTGAGTACTTTGTTTTGGTTTAGACCTTAAAATTACAGACATTAAGAACTATATATTTTAAGGTAATTCTTCTTGCTGAAACCATATGAGCTGGTTGAGTCTCTTGCAGAAGATCACATGAGAGACTGATCCTCATGCATAATTGCTTGCTAAACATTTTGTTCCATATGTGTATCTTGTTCAATTGGTTTTGGTACATAAGGGATAGCATCTAAAAGTCACTTCTGGCTCAAGTACTTGTGTGTTCATTATGCAAAATTGTTTAGGCATATATTTTTAGCAAACAAAGTAACAACAGTTGGCTTGTGGGATATTTTTAGCAAGCATAAGTCCACCTTTACTGCAATTCTAGAGGCAGCAGAATCAGTCTTATTCCAAATCAGAACTAAATTTGGTGTTTCAGATAGTAAAATTTCCTGGAGCATCTGTATGTATCTATTCTTATGACTCAGCTTGTAGCTATGTACCTTGGGATGGCTGACCTGCTAAGCTATTCTGTCAAATTCTTCTGACTTTTCAGTCTCAATTGCAAAAAACCTCACATTAACTATTTATAAATATGCTTGCATGATTCAAAGATATTATAAGACATTTGTGCATGCTACAATGATATTTAGTGCACAAAGTTAAAATTACATTAAGATAAACACAAGGATGAAATTATTGATGTCCTGGAAACAACTTTTCCCAAATACAATATTTCTTGTGTTTTCTTTTGGTTTCACTTTTTGTTTGATGGTTCCCTCCCCTCTCCTCCCAAATTTTGCAAACTTTTCAAATCCTTTTCATAAAAAATGAAATTTAATTCTACTACCTATATACTAATTAAGAGCAGCTGTCGTCATTCTCCTTCCTGGCCTCATAGGCACCTGTAAAAAGTTCAGATCTGTTATTTTAACTGCAATTCAGTTACAATTCTTATTTATATTATGTGCAAATGAAAATCAGTCTTCTATTAAAAACACTATCTAAAACTAGACTCCATGTTGGTCTCAAACAAGATTTTGAAATATACATCAACACTCTTAAAAGAAAAGCAAAGAAATAACATTTTGTAAACACACCAATGAGTAGAAAAAAAGAATTACAATGGCATATATAGTCCATACAATTTCTATAGTCGAGATAATGGGCATTTAAGTCCATTTTTGAAATATGTGAAGTAATGTAATTAAAGGATATGATCTTTAGTACATTCTTAGTTTCATCTCCTTGGCTTTTTCTTCTTTAGTGTCTGTCACTTTATGTACTTTTATTTTCATAAGTCCTTTCAGGCTTACGAACCTTTTAAACTAGGTTTGAGTTTTTCTCATTTTTCCCTAAAAATTTCTTTCTAAAAACTTTTTCTATCCAAACTCTCATAAGATAAAACAAAAGTTTTAGTTCTTTGTCATGTCATATTTGTATATTGATTTCTTCTGGAATGAAATACATAAATCTGTTGAAGAGTACAGGCATCACATTGCCATTTAAAGAGAAAAATAAAATTTATTAATTTATTTCACATCAAATAAAACCTAAATGATAGAAATTTGCCCTACTTAAAGGCATTCAAGGGCTGACAGGAATAACAAAAACACTTGTGCTAAGAAACATAAGGTTATACATGGCTGTATGTACACTCTTACAGTGACTGTACATTACACTGGAGCACATTGTTGATAAGTTTTTTGCTTTGTTCGTGCTGTTCCCCATGGCTTGCTGTAGGTGTTTAGCTGTAAAAATGAACTGCATGGCTATGTGATATTGCATATTATCACACAGCATTTCAGAGGCGCAATATGTAATCTCTTTTGGGCAGTAAGTACCCTATGCAAAAAAAGCAGGAAAATCCAGGCAAGCCAGATGGATAATTTTTTAGAGTATTTAGGGAAATGGTAGCAGTTATGGTTCACTGACTATTCAAAGTTCTTTGGCACATATAACATTTTAAGGTATTCAGAACACAGTAAGCTTAATCCAGTGAAGTGGCCTGATCCTGTCAGTTCCTTTTCCTTTGCTGCAGTTGGCTTTTGCACATAAATTTTAGTTGTATCTCTCCTGTGAATAAGATTGCCTTGCAGAAAAAATTGGAGGAATGAAGCAAAAACTGATAAGGAGTAAATGTTCTAAGCTCTGGTAAAAAAAGATAATGATTTATTTCTTTATCAGTGAATACCTATAATTTTTATAGAGCAATGGAGGAGCTAAAAATGTTTCTTCGTTATATCAATACAAACTTCTGATTGTACAGATACTAATCAATATGTAAATACAACATTTCTAATTTTTGTCTCTCTAACCATTTTCAAACATTACTTTTTGAAATCCTGGTTAGAAATGAAAGATCACGGATACAGTAATGATACATACAAATAATTACTGTGGCTGGATCTCCATCTTTACATCAACCTAATATTGAGTTATTTATTTTTCAAATCCTCCTAAATCTTTAATCTTCATACTTCAAGTGACATAGAGATGTATTTTTTAAAAAATTCTAATTATGAATAGTAGTAAAGATATACGCACTTTCAGTACTAGAGGTTCTATTTTGCTCAAATACAAATTGTCAGATGTTTTGTGTATGTATATGCTGCTCTGTCTAACCAACAATGCTGACCCTTGTCAATAAAGTAAAAAACAAAACAAAACAAAACAAACAAAAAAACCCCCAAAAAACACAAACAAACAAAAAAAAACCCAAACAAAAAAACCACCACAAAAGACCATGAGAGGTATAACATTTCTTCAACTGAAATATTATTATATTGTTTATTAACAGACAATCCCTAAAGTCAAACATCCGGTTTCTTTAACAAAAGCTTTTCAGTATGAGGAATAATAGAAAGGTGTGTGATAATGAAAAGTGAACCCTCTTTAATGAGGTTTCCTTTTACTCAACTGAATTGGTGTTTAGCACACACACACACACACACACACACACACACACACACACACACACAGAAAATCATCCTACATTCCTACATGTGTACTACAAAGGACACCCTTTTAATATTGTACCAGCTATAGGCAAATAATAAAAGATGTTACAATAATATTTTCTTACCGGGGGTGACCTCTAGTGTGAAACAATGGCATTTAGCATTCTTTGGGTTTGAAACGGTAGCTTTTTGCCAATTACATTGTATTTCTCAAGTTTTCAAGTCTGTGTCTAGAGTATCAAGGTACTTCATCATTAAAAACACAATCTCTGGCCCCTACCCTGTAGTAATTCTATCTTCTCAGTTTAGCATTTCCTTGAAGTGTTTGTTTGCTGATACTATTTTTAAGAAGTCCAGTAACTATTCTTGCCCAAACACTAATTCAGATTCTATCCTGTTATTTAGGACACCAGTGAAGTTATTAGTTATACCTGTAATTAGCTCTTCATGCATTCATTTCCTCTCTACCATTCAGGTGCATGAATACATCTATGCAAGATAAAACCCATGAAAAGAATATTTTTAAATCACAGAGGAAACTGTATTAATGATAGACAAATTTACCAAATGAAAATGTGAAAACCCAGAGTACTTCCTACTAGGTACAGTTAATTATGCGGTAATATTGTGGCCTTTTCCATTCTAATTTGTCTATAGATGTCTTCCATCTCTTAGAACCTGGACATTCTCTGTGTACTCAACCTTGTGGAAAGCATATATTTATAGGCTTTTGTTTGTTTGCTTAAGTCACAGGCTATATTTATTCAAAGCAAAACTGACTTTGTGAGTAATTGCATTATCCCTTGGACTGTGTTCAGTTGAGGCATGAGTCTATGTGCACTACAGTATGACATGCTTTTCTCTTACTCATGCCATTAGTTGTAAAATCATTGATGAATATTAATTTTCTTCTTTGCTGAGAGACCTGTGGAATTACTGTAATTCCAAATGGTGCCAACTATATCCCTCAGAGACGCAAATTACCGAGATTATCTTCTGTTCATTAACATGGTCGATGTTAGTGTAAAGTCTATTAAATAATAGCCACATAAAAAAAAAATTTACTGAACACTTTTATTATCTAATTGTAAATTTAACCCATGTGGGCTTGTGAAGAAAGGAATATTATTGAATGAGAAAATAGAGATATTAGATATTATTGATAGAGTTATTATTTTAGAGTAAATGTAGAACAATATTAAAAGAAGTATTTTATACTTCTGAAATTAATTTAGAAAACTGTTTATTCTCCTTGAGATCTTAGTCTTTGATTATTTTGTAGCCATGATGTTCTTGGGACTTGTCCAGTTCAGTCTTGTAAGCTAAACAGATCCTAGCCCAAGTATAAGCTAAGGAGTCTCTTGAGCACTAAGTGTGTGGGCATGCAATGCACTAATCCTTTATACTGACATATATGACAAAACAAATTATACTCTGGAAGAGGTGAACTGGCATTTGATCAAGTTGGTGTGACAGTCAGTAGAGACCATTGCTTTAAATTACTTTAGAAGTTTGCAGTGGCATGGGACTGTTGCAAGTTGTGTGCTCATTACTTTAAAGGATAAAAAAACCCCATCTGATTGTTCATGTTTCCTTTTTGAAGGGTGTTTTGAGATCTGCTGGCATGCCAAAACAATGCCATGTTTCAATGCTCTGAGAATACGTCAGTATTTCAAAAGTTTTCAAAACAGAAGCAGGTAGTTTGTACCATTGTACAATTTCCCTGGAGCTGATTTTGGCATATCTATTTTAATTCCGGCCTCTGACCATTCCTTCCACACTGAGTGATGGAACTTTTTTCAGTTGTCAGATATGCCTGATTCTTTTGTTCATTGATTGATGAATGTCATTTTCTTCATTGCTTCTACTGCTTTTATGCACCTTGAAAAAAATTGTTCATCAGGTCCTATTTTCTGCCTTTTCTTCTTACACAGGCAAATATACAGCCCCCTCATGAAAATAGCCTGTGTCCAATTGCTATATATTAAATACCTCTTGTACTTCCAGTTCAGTAGTTAGATTCCTATCTACAGCTAAGCAAAGGGACAGGGTTCATCCTCAACTAGAGTGAAACAATATTAGAAGATTAGGGAAATAAGATCTGTGTTTATCTATAGCATACTGATATTGAATCTGACCTAACTTTGGAGTGCTGTTCTTTCAAAGACTATAATTCCTGAGATCCAGGTGGATGGAAAATACTTTGGATAGGGGATCCAAATGTTTGCTCAGTTGCTAGTGGTACATGTTTGAACTTACAATAGAAACCTGAATTATTGGAAATTTCCTCAGCTGAATTTCATTTACAGTCATGTAGACATTATTCTAGAGTGTGCACTATGCTTAAACATAGTTGTTGCCACTGTTGCCATTGTTGTGACAAATTAAATCGAAACTTTTCTGTAATTTAGTTATGACTGTTTTAATAACACTAATTAGAAATTTCAGAAACACTTTTCCCTTTGCCATGAATTTGCATCAATTCCAAACCTGATCTTCAGAGAATTGTGCAGAGGAGTATATTCAAGGGGTGAATATGGTACTCTCAGTCCACTTCTAGCTAGGATTCCAAGAAGGATTTTTCCTAGTTCTGGAATATTTGTTGGTGCATAGTTAGTATAAGTCAAGTCCAGAGCTTCGAATATTAGTAATGGAGGATTGTTTAACAGTAGTTTCATTGTTGATCGGGAGGATGCCAATATGTTAAACCTGATTGTGTGAAAATAGAGGCAAGAAAAGTGTTATTCTGAGAGTATTTTTGAAAAAAAATGAATAAAATAGTCTCAGAACTCAAAATATTTTCAGGAAATATGCTTTGTAAATGAAAGCTTGCAGAGTAAGTGATATCTGATATGCTTTTCCTTTGTATGGATACTGAGGGTATCTTGAACGGGTTCAGCCACAGTGCCTTTTCAATATCTGCAAGTATTAAAGCCAAAGGTACACCAGTCTTCTAAGGTACTTCAACACTTCCCAATCATTTAAACGTAGTGACTTTGGAGAATCATATCATCAAAAGTTCTATAGAGCATTTATTTGGCCTGTAACCTTGTTTAGTTGGATATCAGTTAGGTGAAATCCTAGACTCAAATACTTTCCATTTACTACTACTACTAAACATTCAAAATATTTTTTCTTTGCCAAATTCTTTTTGCGGTGCAAAACACAAGAAGTGTAATTTTTGTGAATATTATCTAATCTGCATAGTGTAAAATTTCTCATGCTGTCATTGTAGAAATTCCTTATTTCTTCACACAGAATTTTCCTTTCTTCTCTATATTTCTCGTTGATCCTCACACTCTTCAAAATGAGTGAGGTCTAGAAAAAATATTGAATTTATATGCAGATTCAGATGCAAGCTTCACGTATCTTCTCATGCAAAGAGATGTAGGATACCTCAACTGAGAAATAAGAAACACAAGGAGATTGATTTTGGCACAGGCAGTGTTGTGTTACATACATTTAAAATGTTTTTTGTTGTTGTTGGTTTTTTTTTTTCTTTTTTTTAAGTAGACATCCAGACTGATTCCATACCTCCTGATTTCTGAAGTCACTTGCTTATTTGACCAAATATTACTTTATGTTAATGGTGAATGACTAAATAATTGCAACATTATCACAAGGTGGCTTATACAGTTTCTAAAAAGAGTTAACTCTATGACCCTGCAATGCTCTGTTCTGCTCCTAGTCAATTGATTTATTAAATAGGGCTGATTTTACTGTGAAGTATATCTTAAAATATCCTATAATTAAAATAATTGTATATATTTTAGAAAGAAATTTTAAGAATACCCTTAATTTTACTCACAGCATATTTACAACATTAAAAAACACCAAAGTTTTCATTCACGTGGTCGTAGAGCAAAAGCAATGTCATTACATACCGGATAAAAAAAAACATTCTGGCCTGTCAGGTTCCATGTTTCATTTAAGCCCTTAAACTGCTTCATTCACATTTCTAGAGTTGTTTTATTAATTAAAGAACCGACTCAGGTTTGCAAAATATTGCGGGGACGGTCTTCACAAATCTTCAGCTAGGTCTCAGGGATCCACTGATGTTTTTTGAAAAGAAGAGTTGCCACTGTGCTGGTTAGGTCATGTGTTACGTGCATCTCATTTCAGATGTCTCATTTTCCATGATATTCTGGAGTTCTCCTATTTAAGTTCTTCTTAACAGTCTACTAAATTAATTTGCAACTGTTGCTTGGGAGTAAATTTTATGCCTACTGTTTCATGAATGTGCAAGTTAGTGAAACATGCCCAACTGCTAGAAAATTGTACTACTATACACTGGCACTCTAAGTGGGCTCAGCTTGAATAATGGATAGGATATTATAAGTATACTGTGTTAGTAAATACAATGCATTGTAGCATAGTTGTTTTCACTGTACAAGTTTGTATTGTGTTTTTCATTCTGACAACCATACCTTCTACAGTACATCATTGAGCATGTTGATCTTTTTCACTTGGCTGTTTTTCTTACCATTTTATATTGCTTCTTTCCCAGGTTCTATGCAACTGTTGACACATGTTGAGAAATGATGATATTATTTTTCATGGCTCATTTTGGCCGTAATCAGTAATTCAGCTCACATAACTTTTCTTTTACCCCTTTGTGCTTATTTAACTAGTCTTAATATGCAGTTTTATTGCTTGTTTTTGCATCTTGTACCACGCAGTTTTCCTATAGCCACTCAACCTGTGTAGACTTAATAATGCTCATTGAAATTTCAATGTACAAAGTTCATTGCACAATTTTTAGTATGCTACCAGTTAGTAGATTTGTTTGTATGAGTAGCTCCTGTATAGCCTGCTCTGCTTTTTATCTTTGATTACATCTATGCTACTTTGCTGATTAGTCGACTTGTTATATATTACTGGTTTTCTATTTAAAATAAATTTAAGCACTGAAAACAGTCAACATTAATTATAATTGTGCAAGTCTTAATGTGTATATGGGAGCGTGAGGCTAAACTAATACAAAAATGCCATTGCCCCTGAGGAGAGGTGTCCAAATCCTACAGAAGTAGCTTTGGGCTAACATGGCAAGACAGTTTGCACAAAGAGAACAGTCTTGCTTTTCAGAAGGTATTCAAACAAAAACACAAGAAAGTATGGTGAAAGTGAGGCATTTCAGTCTGACTATATTGGTCTTTGATGGAGCGAGCCACTAAATTTTGTTTACTGAAATCCACTTCTGCATTTGTTAGTGTTTTGTTTCTTGAAAAGTGAACCTGTACCTATATAAAGATTACTTATGTGCTATTCTGAATCTGGTTTTGCTTGATTCACCTAAAAATACTCATGCAGTTCAAGACCAGTCTTCGCTTCTGAGTGCTCCATGTCTTGCCCCAGTATGTCAATACAATGGAGCATTTTCCCAAATTTGCACATAGGAGAATAATCCTACCAGTTCTTATAAATTAGGGCTAGAGTTCAAGACAATCAACATTCAATATTTTAGCTCCTGCACTGAAGTTTTTCTTAAAATTTTCTTAAAATAGGGTAAGTATGAAGAAAGCAAGTGTAAAGTCAAGAAATTGGTATAATCCAATGAATAAATGGATGGTATTTTTTTCTTCAGCAAGTTGTTTTGTGAGACCAGGCTTTCTTTAGCATCACAGAAGCCATTCCCCATGCTCATGCATGCACATCTTCCCATGTACATATTCTCCTATAATCAGTTGTATTAATATAGGTTTTGATACAGGGATACATTTTTTACCTTGGAATTCAATGCTGCCTATCATCAGAATTTCAGTACATTTAATATTCTTATGTGTGCATAAATGGGGAATATAATGCGTATGGAACATAAATAATTAGCAAAAAGTGAGAGTGGAATTTTATAGGACTCATCTTATTTTTCTGCTATTAAAATATTCCTGAAGTTGAAGATTTAATATGATTTATTAATATGATTTTCTGCATAACATAGTTGTATACTCTCAGAGTCAATGCAGTCCTCACAGAAGTATATTACTATTTTAATTCTACATGTCTTTGTCAGTTTTATATAATCAAATTAACAAAGGACTTCCAGCTATGTGGACAAGAACATAATATTTCCTTATTCCTTTATCATGTTTTTTACATTGGTTATTTTTACATTTGGTTTCCTACACAGGAAGAAATTTGTTAGACTGAATTATGCCTGAACCTTATCTCACATCTAAACATTCTTTTCTATGTGAAATATGATGAAGAGGTGGTATCTTTGTTTCATTTTAATAGTAACAATTTTTATTCTTTCTGATTAAAAAGTACATACTCAAATTATTGTAATGATTTTGTGGTTGGGAGGTGGTTTGTTTTTCGGTTTTCTGTGTGTTGTAATGCATTAATTAGGTTTATATTGTGCTTCATCAGATTTGTAATGTTTTTTCTCTGTATCACATGGTCTGTCCTTGCCCAGCAGTGCCCATCCCCCACACTGAAATGTAACCTAACTCTGTTCCACTCCCACTTTATCCCTGATTGGGTGGTGGCTCATCCCTGCCTCTGGGCCCTGCCCCCTGGGGAAAAAGCCCCAACATGGTGGGGGGGGGATGGGACTCGGTCTCTCTGGCACCAGTGAGCTATTGGGAAGAGCTCCAGCAAAGCAAGGCGGGACTTGAGAATAAAAGCTGTTATATCCCACCCACTGATAGAGAGCAGACTCTTTTCCTTTTGCCATCGGCGGTCGTCTAGTCTCCTAAAGAAATACAACATCTGGGGTTCTCTCTCTCTCTCTTTTTTTTTTTTTTTTTTTTTTAATAATATAACCAGGTTTCTTGCTTTGCTAGCAACATCATCTGCTGGAGAACGGGAGTTTACTTTAGAGTACTGCTTTTTACTCATTTACAAGCTGTTTATATGACAGTTATAACCTAAGAGGTATCTGAGGTTTTTTTTAAAGACTCATGTTTTTTCACTGGAATAACCAACATACTTAGAAGCTGATAGTGATCTTTTGGAAATAATTTTTTCCCCTGCAATTATGCACCTTTGTAAAGAGCTGTTAATTCATTCATAAGCAGTTAATTATCAATTCCTTAATATACCAGCATTTCTTTCTGTATTTCTCTCTTGCTATATAAACAAAATTTTCATGCCACCTTTATGTTTGAAAGCTGTATCCTTCACTTTCATAGTACAGCAATAACTCTTCCTAGCCTGGAAATCCATAGAGGGGGGCTACAAACACAAATACCATATGCAATTTCAAAGCTGTAGCTTCAGATTCATATTTTGGCCTTTGCTGAGGATACTCCTACGGAAATAAGTCTGCACGGAGGTGACGCGATAGTCTGTTGCTCAAAGGATTAGAAAACGGGCTGACAGGGCTTACTGGGTAGAACACAAAATGCCATCTCCATTGTTATCTGGCTTGAAAGGCCATGATTTCACTTCAAGCTCTTGTATGATTCTGCCCACCCATTTACTTCCATACTTTCACCTGCTTTTTCTATTCTCTCTTTGTTTGACCCAAGGAAAAGACTTGCGAGCTTGTTTCAATGTTCTCCTCTCTCTCTGTGTCTTCCATATGGCCTCATTTGTCTTCATCCCACTTCCTGAAGCAGTCTGACAACCCTTCACGCTCTTTCTGAATGACTCATGAAGGCAAACAACTTGAGAAAAGCAAATGATAACTGTTGGCCTACTCATCCATTGAGTAGAAGCATGTCTTTATACATAAGAAAACTGTGAGTCACAGGGCTAATAAAATGTGATTGTAACTTTTACCCTTTCTTTTCAATGATTTCATGAATTCACTCTTCTACCTCCCACTCCCTTATATATGTACTGTCTAATTAGTCTTCCATTTTTGAAATAGGGTCATTTTTTAATATGTTCATGGAATGCTCTACACGTCACATTTATAAACTTGTGAAGTCTTTTACCCTGCCATGTGATGATAATACGTATCTTAAAGGCAAGTGTGTTTACTTGAAATCCTTCTGTACTATTAAAGATTCTTTTGTTTGCAGTGATGTGCATTATGTTGTAAAAGGGAATGATTACATTAGTTTCACTTTGTCTCTTTAGAAGATGAAAGTTTTGATATAGCTATACTTCAGTGTCAAAAATGTGTGTTACATAAAAGCTCTGTATTTTCCACTCCTCTTAATTCACATTGCGGTGTGGTTTTGCGTTTGAATATATTACTTGTGAGACTGAAAAAAAAAAAGTCATACTAATCGCTCTGAAATGTGTTGGATGGCTTGAGCTGTTACTGACTGAAATGTGTGGAAAGTCTCCCACTGATGCCTGTGGGTGTTCAGTCAAGTTCTGTGTGTTCTTCTATCTTCGTGCTTCAGCTTTTAGCAGTTTGGCAAAATTTCAGAGCTATAAACCTTTTCTCAAGTCTAATGTGGTTTTTACGGATTTGAATTTTGAATATCCCTGCTTGTCTGGCATGGGGAACTTTATTCTTATGTTTATAAGGGAATAACTAAGTAGACAGAAGTTTCTGTCTCTCCAGCTTTACTGGATTTTGGATACCTCCATGCTTCCTGTGTGCCTGAATCTTCAATAACAGCTCACAAGTTTGTCTTAAAAGTGTCTGAGAGAACACCAGTAAAGTTTTATGTGGATGTCAGATCAGTAGTCAGGGTTAAAAATCCAACTTTGAGCTGTTATCAGGCTAGCTAGTTGTTGGGGGTTAAGTTTGGTTTTGTTTGGTTTGTTTTTTCTTTCCCTATAGAATTCCCCCCCCCCCCCATTAAGTTGCTAAGAGACTAAATACCCATGCTTAGAGGGTGCTCGACCCACACAAAAGAAGGGGCAAGGGCAGCAGATCACTTAAGTTTAGGGGAGGGAAAGGCTCAGGGGCTCCGGGAGCTGAAAGTGCCCTCCTCCTGCTCTCGGCACCGGAGAGGACAGTGGGGCAACTGCTGGCGGCATGAGGACTCCACTGTTAATGGAGGGTCCAGTCCTGGGAATTCTATCATCTGCTGGAGCACCCAGGAATTCAGAGCCCCTCGCCTGCCCTGCTGGAGCTGGGTCAGCCCGGGTCCAGCCATTGTGGCTTCTCCAGCACTGCTCACTTCGCCTGCCGGGACACCCCCTGCCTGCCGGGACACCCCACCGTTTCCAGCCATCAGCCCGGAGTTTCCACCGTTTCGGTTTGGTGCTCACGGGGTCCCAAGAGATCAGACTGCCCCGGGCTTGTGAGACAAAGCCCCTTGGGGTTCTTGGTTCTGTTTATTATTATTGTTATTGCTGTAGTTGTTGTTTGTTTGTCTTGTTATATTTATTAGTAAAGAACTGTTATTCCTTTCCCCATAGCTCTGACTGAAAAGCCTCTTTAATCTTCTGAATTATAATAACTTGGAGGGGATTGGAATCCCCCATTACTAGAGGGGCCCTGCCTCTCCCTAGCAGATACCTGTCTTTCAAACCAGGACACCAGAGTAATAGTTTGAGCTACCAAAAGAAACCTCTTAAACTGGCTATCTCAGTTTCAATCATAATTAATCCAGTGTTCAGTATGAATCTGTATAGAAGGCCTGCCACTGCTGCTGACCTAAGTGGCAGAGCACCCACATATAGACAGAAGCCCTAGTTGTGCTAATCTGTGTTCAGTAGAAGAAAAGTATCAATGTTGATAAATTTATATAAGAGGGGAGGAGTAATTTAAATCCAGGACAAAGGGAGGAAGAGCAGCAGACAATAATGTCTGAGTAATTAAAATAAGAGTGAAAGAGTATAGAAGCAGTAAAGCAGAGGTATAAGACAATATCAGATAATCCTTCTATATTTTCAAGTATTTCAAAACCTCTTGAGTGTCAAGATGTAAAGTGCCAAATAAAAAAAAAAAAAAAAAAAAAAAAAACAAAAAACAAAAAAACCCCCAAACAAACAACAAATCCAAAACCAACCAAACAAAAAACCACAAAAAAACCCCCACAACCCAACAACAGCAAAAAAAACCCAACCCAACCCAACCCAAACAAAAAACAAAGCAAAACAAAAAACCAAGCAAAAAACCAAAAAACCAAAAACCTTAAAAAAACCAAAACCAAACAAACAAAAAAAACCCCACCAAAACCTAGCAAAAGGCATAGAACATGGCAAACACATTGCATATTTGGATGTTGG
Source organism: Hirundo rustica (assembly GCF_015227805.2). NCBI lineage: Eukaryota > Metazoa > Chordata > Aves > Passeriformes > Hirundinidae > Hirundo > Hirundo rustica. The sequence goes on along the minus strand of NC_053488.1, from coordinate 37,365,060 downwards.
AAACAAAGGTCACCCTGTTTCCTTTTTCAAATGTTAGCAGAAGCCTTTCTCAGAGTCCTGTAGTTTTATTTTCAAGGGCCTCTTGTCAGTGACTGACAAGGTTTCCACCTCCAGATTTCTTCCATTACCATGCTTAAAAACTTGGAACTTGCATTCTGGCACCTGTAATGAAAATTCAACACAACTCAGGGAAGCTGAATTTTCACCAGTGGATGGATTTTTCTGTAGAATATAGTAGCTATCACTGCATTTAGCAACTAAATAAACATAAATATTTTTATACTTACCACAAATTTGCAATATTTTTCTTTTTATTTTTACCATGGAGGAAAGATCTTTTTGCACTTGCATGCAGGAATATTTTTGTTCCAAAGGGGTATTATAAGGGTCTGTTACACAAGTATATGGTTTTGTCAACAAGTATGATACCATGGGCATTGAAAATATCTTTTACTCAAAAATTTGGAGTAAAAATCCAAATTACCTTTCTTGCTCCTCGTAACTTCTTTGGTAGCTGTTATTACCTCCCATTTCACATATGGATAAAGATGGGAGTGACAGTGCGTCAAATTAATTTTCCCAAATCCACATGCTTGGTAGAATAGAATATATTGCTTCAAGATTTCCTTATCTTCTTTTGGCAACAAAAACCAAAGCATGTATTTGAGGTAAAACTATATTACGAATTTAATATGAAAAACACCCCAAGTATATTAGGTCTAAAACACTCAGATAATGATCCTTTGCCACTGTACACTTGTACGAAGACCAGAGCTGTGTGCTCAGGAGTATGATTACCACATTTGCTGCATGTATCCATAGACATCATCTATTCCTGATCTTTTGTGTCAGGCTTGTTCAGTGGTCACAGTGTCTTTTTACAGGACAAAGACAGGATCAAGCCCTCAATGAATTCAGAAGAGGTTTTGCCATTGATTAAAGTGAAAGGAGTGCTTTCCTAAATGAACATAAAAGCCGAACTAATCTCTCCCGTCATAGGTCATTCTGGCAGGTCAGGCTTGGAGTACTCTAGTGGGACAGCTTGCACTATTTCATATTTCACAGTAGCAGTCCTGTGAATAAGTCAATGAGTTCAGTCTCTCAGGCATTCATTCTAATACCTCTCAAGATAACTACATTCACTTTAAAAGTGAATTTATAGCTAGAATTTAAATATCTTCAGTCCATCACCAATTGTTTGTTCAACCAATTGCAGAAGGGAATCTACCTCTATTGCAGAACAGAAGTGGACATATTAAAAAAAGACAACAAACAACAATTTGAAACAATTTTTCTTCCCTCCTGCTGGTTTCTCCAAAGTCACTGGACAGAGTGTTTGCAAGATGTGGGTAAAAGGAGAAAAAAATATTAGTGTTGATGAATGTGCTGAGATCTCATCTAGGTCATGCTTGAGTAACTAAAGTCTAATCTTGGCAAGTAAAGGAAGGAAACATGACAACGGGGTTAAAACTCAAGATCTAATAGCACAACTGAGGCACTTTTGATGTTTAATGTTTTTATGATTCTCCAGTGTCTAATCAACAGAAATAACCTTCAGAATTCAAAGGGCAAAACTCAGTGTCTTTATGTCAATTTGGTAGTCTGTTTTCCCCAGCTCTGACACAATGGATTTTTAGCAGACAGATCCTGCAGTGTTCACAGCATTTATCACACAAAGGGAGATTAATCTTCATTTTATTCTTGTTCTTCTTCTGTACTACATTGCCATCTGGAAGCTTGAACCAAAGGCTCTGAAAGACCCTTTTTGAGAAACTGAATGTCACAGGAGAGAGCACTTCCTGATCTTTTCTAAAGAAACCATGAAGAAGCAGGTCACATCACTAAACATATACAACTTGGCTTTTCAAATCTTTACCATTCTTGCCTTTTCTAGGACTGGTATCTTTTAATATAACTATGACAAATAAAAAAAGGAAAATGGAAAAGAAACATGCAAATTATTCTTAGCGATTTAAGATACCAAAGGTGAGAGATGACTGTAATAGATTAATAGGCAACATGATGGTTAAATTTTTATGTCAATAGAGACAAAATTATGTACAATTGGAAGAATAATTTCTTACTCTAGTGCATTTTCTTTACACAAAAATATCAGGAAAATAAATATCAAGCATTTTTGTGGATTTTGGGTAGATATATTGAGTAGTCAAAAGTCATGACAGGTACTAGATATTTAATTCCTATTTACTTGCATAATATAAAGGAAATCTACATTGTAAATGCCTAATAATCTAGGTAATAGGAGAGATTTTTAGCTATGGGAGTGAAGGAAAGAGAAGATACATAAAAGAGAATGTATCACCATCATTTGTGGTGATCGTACACCATGTATGATCAAGTGAATATATGCATGTACAAAATTTCTTTTACTAGGATAATATGAAATTCTTTATGTTTGAGAGAGAAACAGTTAGTAGACCACTTTGATGCCTTACTCTCATAGCAAAAGTGAGCTTCTAACAAAAATGTTATTTAATATATATAAAGAAATAAAGAGATTATTTTTCCAACTCTGGATGGGGTGTAAATATAGAGACAACTATCATATATGCAACAAACCATTAGAAAGAAATACTTTCTCATCCAGTTTTGGCTTGGTAAAGTGAGGAATGGATCAGAGTTATGAATGCCAAAGCTTATTAATTGTAGAAGGGAACATTTTCTTCTAGATGACAAAAGCTGTGGCTTCCTTTGGCTGTGTTCCTTTATTGACATAATAGATGGATGGATGACTACAAAAGCAGAGAAAAAGGTCGGTTGAGGTAAATTCTGTAAGGAATTCAGAATTGTTTCATCGAAGTTTCCTTAATATTCTGTCTTTCATATGGTTCTGATCTAATACCTCCTTTTCCCCTTGAAAGTAAGTTTTTCAACTGTGCATAACTCCATTGGGCTTTTTAATGTCTAATCATCCAAAGGCATTAGCAGTCCAGTAGTCATGGCTGCTGGCAATTTCTCCAGTGGTTCTCCACCAGCCATATTGTGTTTTTCATTTTTTCATTTAGCCTGGACTTTACATTGGTCATCTGCCCTTCTGTTCCAAATCACGATTTTCCCGTTTGGTTGTTCATTTATTCAGAGACCAAGAATTTTCTTTGCAGATTTGCAAGACAGAGGTGAACATTGTAAAGGTTTCTGAGCCCATGAGACTGAGAAATTCATTATGTGTTTGAATCAGGAAAAACCAGGATGAAAGCCTTCCAGTCAGTGTATTTCATTTCAGTGGAGACATTTGCGGCAAAAGAGGTTTCTTCACAATGGTTTAAGATGTCTGTTTTACAACAGACACGTTTAAATAGGATTTAAACATTGATTACTTGGAATCAGCTAAGGCCAGTAACTAGAATTCTTCATGAATTTTTTATTTTTGGGAATAATTTGTGACTTTATTTGCCCTTTTTTGATAGTTTTCATGATTAAAAATCATTAAGCCTCTAACTTTAATGTGATAAATCTACTGCTAAAGAAAAAACAATAGATAATAATAACAATGGATTTTTGGTATCTAATAGCCATTGAAAGAAAACCGTTGTTCACATCAGCAGCAGTTCTGTCAAATGTTTATTATTATGCTAAGCATGGGTGAGCCATTCACCAATGAAATATAGCTAATTCTACACCACTGTGCGGATTTCATCACTGCTTTTGTAATGATCAACTGGGAGTTGATGTACTCCCAGTCTTCCATTTCTGTTGTACTTTTGATAGTTGGTGATGGAGCAGAATTCCAGAATTCCAGACACGATGCACAGTTTTAGAAGTGAGAAGTCATTTAAAGGTGTTTGCTTTTCAACACTACAAAAGGCAGCTAATCTTCAGAATTTTTCAGGACACACCTAGTACTTATGTTTAAGCACAGACAGAATACTGCAAATTGTTAGGGAACAGGTAAGATGTACTACAGCTTTTAATAGCTTCATGTTCTGGGAGCTTTACACTTCTTTCAGTGACTAAAGCTATTTTAAGCAATAAAAATACTAACCTTAGAGATCTCAGCTCTCTATGAAATGCATGTTAAATTTATTTATGGAGTGCAGGGAAACCATATGTTCTGCTTTTTCTCATAAAAATGGCAAGAAAGGTATATAACTTTTTTTTTTTAATTTTATATGTTAAAAATTCATGGCTCAGCTGTCTTTTCATATTGTCTCCCAAAAAGCCTTCAGAAATCCATTTTTGTCCCTGCACCTCAAAGACCAATTGGCTGATAGACAGAGACACTTTTGAAAGCTGCAGATAAATTAACAGCAGAGAATGTGCCTGAGGACCATGCCTGGCTGCTCTTGAAATCCTTCTGAAGCCTGAATTATTTGTATTAAGACAGGCCAACACTCAGGCCTCTATGAGTCAATTCATTGTAACAGTTGCCAATATTTTTATACCTGAGAGAGCAGCTTCATTCTTTATTATTGCTCAGGAATCAATACTCCCATTGCCCTCACAAAATGCTATACAAGCATTATTGGCATTTCACTTGGCAGTGAAGGGTATCAACATCAATCTCACCAACTGCACACTTCGCTAACCTTGTTCCACTTCTCCAGCACAAATTTGTATTCAGTCTGCACTGTCCTCTCCTGCTCAATTTAAGTGGGAATCCTTAGTGAAGCTGACACCTGAGATGAGGGAATAGAAAGACATCATATAGCCACAGAGAAGAACATTTTGCTTTTTGTGTGAGGCAAGGAGTACATGGAAGCTTTGACCGTGACTAAAATATAATTTGAAAAACAAAACAAATAACCCCTAACCCCAAAAAACATTGCTACTGATAGACCTTCTAAAAAGAGCCAAATCCAGATCCAGGCAACAGTTTCTGACACAAAAACCTACTATGATGTGTAGGATAGTTTTTCAATGATTATGAAATCCTTTTGAAATAACAGCTCTTAATTCACAAATAGTCATATGGGTTGGAGATAAGTGATGTATTTCCAAACAAATGAACAACTGTATATACTACAACAAAAGAAAGGCTCTTTGAAACAGCAGCCACATTTTGCTCTAATTGTGTACAGCTGCAGCAGTTTGATATGCCAGTTCAGTCTCAAAGATTTGCGTTTAACATGTAAATTCAGCTTTAAACATGCAATTTCTAGGCGTAATCTAAAGTGGGAATTGTTCAAAGCATCCTGTCTCTTGCAGAGCTTTGTGTCACTAGAGATTAAAATAGAAGGCAGTTTGTTCAAATAACACCAGAATAATCTCAGTGAGAGCACCATTAATAAAATAATAACCCCTTCAGTGCATCCACTTTAAAAGAATAGCAACATGCTCTTATTCTGCTTTTTCCCCTCATTCTTTGGTGTTGAATCTATGTATGCTTTCCTCTGTTCTAGGATTATGGCTCAGCTTATTCTCAGGCAAGGAATTTCTTCAAGAAAAAATGTACAACAAATAATTTTTTGTGCGGGGGGATTATTTGGACGGTACAGATTTGATGGTGGGTGGGTGTGGGATTATGGCATATTGACATTATATATTCATGTTAACAGTCAGTGATTTTTGGATTGCATTTGATTTGGTAAGAGGCACAGCTATGACTTTCTCACCAGAAGAGATATGTTTGATTTCCTTTGTGTTGTTTGCTATGGCTTCCGGGTACTGGCAACTATCAAGGATAAAATAGCTTTCCTGTCCTGTTTTTTTCCATCTAGTGCCGTCTGTATATATATTTATCCTTAAAATATATCAAACAAGTATTTTTATTCTATATTTTACTTGAATCTAAACTTGCTTATTTACTGAGTTTTCTTTAGCCTACATTCAGACACTGGAAAAGGCTCCCCAGGGCAGTGGTCACAGCAGCAGCCTGACAGATTTCAGGAAGCATTTGGACAATGCTCTCAGGCATCCAAAGGTGTGACTTTTTGTGGCCATCCTGTGAAAGGCCAGGAGTTGGACTTGATCATCCTTGTAGGTCCCTTCCACCTCACATTCTGTGATTCTGAGGCCTTTTGTGGCAAGCTTAACTACAGGTAGCGTTGCTGTGTTCCAACAGTCAATTTCTCATTGTTTATGTGCAGAAACTGGATAAACTGAGGTCTATGCTGCACCACTCCTGAAAAGTGAGCCAGGGATAAGTATTATCTCTGAAAGAAATAATTTAGGAGCATGTAGAATGGAGTCCAATAACAGTCAGTAGGAAAGTCGCTCTTTGATCATAAGGGTGCTCATTTAAACAACTAAAAGTTACTACCACAGTCCAAGCAAACAGCAGGAGGAAGGGAAAGGGAGAGGAACTGTAAACATCTGTCAGTATAACTTCAGCACAAAAATAATGAACAAAGGACAAAGGAAATATCAGAATAAAATATCTTGTGTACATCCAGTAAAGAACTGCTATTTCATCAGTCTGAACGCATTATTATTTTAGTTATTATTGTTATTTAAAAGCCAGTGCTTGATATGAAAATATTATTTTTCACTCTTTAGGCAAATAAATATTGGAAGTAACAGCATGCTAATGCTAATTGATGATTTCTTCCGTTTCACTTATTTATTCTATTTATTGTATTTAGTGTATTTACTGCAGCAGTATTTTGCAGGATTTGAAGGTGGATTCTATCATTCCTTTCAAACTGTTCAAATAAACCATAGAGCTAATAAAAAAAAAGTGTTTTGTTTGTTTCATTACTTGGCTTGTTGTTTTGTTTTTAGTGGCTTGTGTTTGGTTTTGTGTGTTTTTCTGTTTGTTTGGGGTTTTGAGGTTTTTTGTTTGTTTTTGTTTTTGTTTTTTTTCTATTGTTTATTTCTTGTTGCTTGGTTGGTTGGTTTTGGTTTTTGATTTGGCTTTTTTTGTTGTTGTTTTGTTTTGGTTTTGGTTTTGTTTTTCTTTTCTTTTGTTTTTAATTTACGGAGACCTGCTATAGCTTTAATCTCATGTGGCAGTCTTTTTTCTCTCTCCTGTGCAGCTCAGGTACCTGTAGTGTTCATTTAAGTCAATTGCAAATGTGGAAAGACAAGCCATTCATCACCTCAGAAGAAGCCATGGGTGCCCCATACATTGTGGTGTCATTTTCTAGGACTCAGGGTACTGTTGTGCTTTCAACATACTTGTACAGTGGCTGTAAAATGGCAGTCTTGATATAAAACCATAAATATCTCTCATATCTATTTCTCAGCAGCATGAAGAACCATGACATTGATCATCAAGCCTCATTGCATGAGACTTTTGATACCAGTATTAGTCTTGCTCTTAGTCAGAATCCTGTTTTACGTGGTAATGAGGATTTTTGTGTCTGAAATATTTTCTGACAAACTGAGGTGTTTTAGTTCTGCAAGATTCAAGACTAAGATTTGCAAAGCTTAAAGCAACAAACACACCAGTAACAGTATGAAAAGAACACCATCACTACAAATCTAAACTAAACCAGATGTATGTTTATGTAGATATTTAAAATGACACACTTGGTAAATCCATGAATGTGGAAAAGCAATGAGATGTTCCTATATAGTCTGTTTGAAGTTGTAGTGGGTACAGAACAATGATGAAAACTAGGATATTTATTGAGATGTGAGATTTTAAAATTCACAGCTTGGTATTCTAAGAAATATATTTGTGATATAGACCACTTTAATGCCAAATGTAAAGCTTGACAAGAATGCTACTTTTTTGTCATCCTTCATGGGGCCACTGCTGAACAAATTGAAGTTTGTTGTACATTATGAAGGTACAAATTTGGTACACTTTGTTGTTAATAGTCTAATTTCTTGGATGAAAAAAAAAAAATTGCTTAATGCCATAGTCATTATATTGAATAAACTTCACCAATTATTTACAGCTGCAGTCTATCCTCTCAAACTGTAGTTCACATTCTGATTGATTTTAGAAATTTACTGGTGAAAGCAAATCAATTTTTTTGTCTCTCAAATAATGTGTTTTTTAGAGGATTCAAAAAAGAAAGCCCGTCCAAAAGCTATACTGTCATGGTTTGACACTGGCCCCCACCCCCACTACGGAAAACGAGGCCAGGCAAAACCAACACATGAGCTAAAGTTAACATATATTTACCAAGACACTGGGGGGGGGGGGGGGGAAATCACCTAAAAACAAAAATAAAAATAAAAGTAAGTGATTAAAATTGTCTTTTGAAACAGTGTCTCGGTTGTGAATGAATCATGTATTATTTTGGTATAGTTAGTCATTAATTATGTATCTCTGCTTTGGTTTCTTAAAGAAAGGTAGAAACATTTTTCTCTGTAATTGATTTATCTATTGGTTTCTTCGCAAATAGCTATTTCATGCTTTGTGGAAAGATTGAGTGCAGAGTGGGGGTGGAAGATCTGACCACCTTTTGAACAATGTTTTTGTTGGCAGAGCATGTTTACAGAAAGTACTGTGTTCAGAAGGGATTCCTTCTGCTTGCAGGTAGTATTTTGAGTTGCATGGGACTGTTTAAGCTGATCATGATGGCATAACCTCTGAAGAAGAAGGGGAGAGGAAAAAAAATCTGACTTTTAATGTTGTTTTGTTTGTAGCTATTTCAGTGCTCATCTTGAAATGGTTTTGTGTTCAAGCCATTCAACAGGCATGATGAGCATGATAATCAGACTTTGTTTTTAGATTCCTTTTCATTTTATTGTAGAATAATTTAATCAAATTACATTTTTATCATCATTTTACTGTCTCTGCCTGCTCTTGTTACTGCTTTAATTTCCTGAAAGGGAGATGTATGACATCCTGTGGGCATCAATGGTAGCTTTCAATTGTCACTCCACGTTCTTTGAAATCATATTCATTTCATGAAAAGAATTTATTGTGAGGAAATAGAAGTGATTATCTGACAGAGAGCTGGGGGAAGAATCCTTTCTCTTAACATTCTCTGATTTTGTGCTGATACAGCTAGATGGACTCAATCTGAAAAATTAAGAGTGTACTTTATTGTATGGTTTCATTAGCAAGGAAGGTTGATCCTGGGTGAAGGCTGAGATACTACACCTGGGGAGGTCTTACTCAATCCCAAGTCTGTCACGTATGATTTATCAAGGCAGTTGTGCCAAGGTATCTCCATTAATTTCTCCCGAACACTTTACATCCTGTCCAGTCAAAATCTTGAGTTCTTTCAAGTATTGTCCTAATCTACCAACCTCTCACTTTACTGTAATTTGCTGGGCTGTGACTTTGGGCATGGATTTATCAGTTCTCAGACATCTAGCAGATGTGGCAAATGCCTGTGATGCAGGTACCAAATACAGAGTATGTCAGCAAAGCAAATATTGGGTCTTCATACCTTAAATTTAACAATGCTGGTGGGTCTGCCTCATGCAGTTTTCAAGTTTCAAGATTAGTATCTACATTTCTTTATGGTCCAATCTCTCTTAGAAGTTTTATACATTTCAGTCATAAAATGTTTGTTTGGTTGTTTGTTCGTGGTTTTTTTTTTTTTCCCCACCAAATTTGTCATGTGTGTGCTGCTCTTCCCACCAAATTTGTCCTGAGAATGGTGCTGTCACTTCCATTTTTGGATGAGCTAAGATACCTCTAAACACAAAGGAGTCACAAGGAACATGGATTTACATGGGCTGAATATTGTAAATCACACTAGCCAAAACCTAGCTATACTTGGGCTGGGTTTTTTCCCAAAACTGGTGGGAAAGCCAATACCCTGTGTCTCCGGTGTTGTGGGACCAGTTTCCTGATTAATGTTTATTTAGTTTTGTGTCACCAGCTTCCTTGAAGTGGGTGCAGTTTCACACACTGTTCAGTCACTAGGGCAGCTCAGGTGCATGGGAACTAGAGGAAATAAAAATGTGTTCTAAGTCACATCAGACAAGCTGGGGTATATTAATGAGGGCTGGAATTAGTATATTCCTGGATAGGCTTTACAATTAATAAGTTCATTTATTAATAAAGTTTCTGTTGGAGGTTTTTTTAGTTAGACTTGCTTAGACAGCAATGTGAGTTTATGTGCAGCAGTTTTTGCTTTTCTTTTCATTGTTGATTTTTAATGGGGCAGAAGATTAAAAAAAGCTGATGTACAAACGATAGATACCTGTCTGTTTGACACATTGCTGTTAAAGAAAGGTTTCTGAATGTCTGCCATCCTTAAAAGTAGAGCTTATTAAACACATAAATAAGATACCTCTAAACTGTAAGGTACTTGTAGAGGAGCTAATCACACTCTTCCTGTCAGCTGGTAATAGATAAATACTTTAGGATGCAGGTTTTTCAAGGTATCTCAACTGTTTTCAAAAACATGTGAAGATGAGTATGTCAAGAAGTCACTACGTCTCAGAACTTCCCACATGAAGGGGATTTGGTTCTGGTTTTGGTTTTATGCCAAGGTGTGAACATAAGCAGTTATCACAGATAAACTGTTTTACTCATATCACAGAAACATAGCTCATGTCTGTAGTCTTAAGACCTTTATTTTATGTTTTAAAACGAAATTGATTTTTTGCTTGGATGAAATACATAGGTCCTGTCAGAGATGCTGAATATCCGAAGATCCATCCTGTGACATTTATTGGAAGATCTGTATCTGGCATTTTTGATAAGTCAGATAATTAACGTTAAATGCTCTGTAACACTGATTTTACAAACAAAAAGATTAATACTTAGGGTGTACTTTGTTCTTTTACAAGATGAGATGGAACAGTAGAAAGGGTTTTTCACAGTGATCTGCAATGCTGACACCAGATTAGTTCTAGCAGCCAGACTGATAGCACAATTTACATAATATAATATGTGTTTGTGTTCGATTGAAGGCTAGGTTACTGGATTGCTTCCAGCATGCTTAGGTTGCATCTCCCCTTTCATTTCCCCTGAAGAACAGCAGGCACAGTCCTCAATAATTGCTGTTGTTCAGATGGGTGAATGACAGACATCAATAGTGCAATAATCACTGCCCTTTTTGAAATACTTAACTATCAAAAATGTTAACACGTAAGGCACATATTCAGCTATTTTAAGTATCATTAAATGTGATGTGAGTTCCCAAGAAACACTGTAATGATTTAGTCATTACTTTTCATTCAACAATGGGATGTTTTCACAGAGCAGGATGAGTCCTCCATGCTTAATGGCTTAGTAGTTGAAGCATTGCGTCACTGGTGCCAGGGTCATCACAGAAGCATTGTTCACGTCCAGGGAAATACACTACCTTGATAACACTGGCCCTTTTAACAACTGAGTTATGTATTAAAAAATGTACATAAATTGCAATGAAACTGTAGATAAATATGTGTAACAGTTTTAATTTAATAAAACCAGGCAGAAACACTAATTAATGTAGAGGTTTTAGTGTTAATATTTTTGTGGGAGGGAGAGATTAGGAGAAAAATAAACAAAGCAGGCTTAAGCTTAAAAATGAACAAAAATAGTTTTATTAACATATATTAAAAGAATGAGAAAAGAAAAAAAAGTTGAAAAACAAGAAAAACTTAAACTAAAACAGAATGATACCTTATAACACACTTCTTTCCTCTTACAAACTATTAACTTTTTTATTGAACAACACAGAAAGACACAATTTAGGATTTTCAGTCAGTTTTACCACTTAGACATAACTACTCATTACTCCAGGAGAAGAGTCCTTCTAAGATCTTTTTATGAAGAAGTTTGCTACAAGACAAAATAGTCCAGTGCTTTCAATGTCACACATCTGCTGCCACCCGGAGTTTTCGCAGACTGTGATGTTCTATCCACAGAGCTTCTCAGTGTATCTGGGGTATTATTTACAAATACTTCTTCTGATCTAAAATTATTTTTGTCTCAAAAGGCTGAGACTTCCTTTTGACCCAGGAGCGGGGGGTTCAAAGTTCCCAAATAAATCTCTATTACATCAGTCCTTAATTTTGATTAGAATAGCATTCTACCCAAATAATACTAAGATGCTGCAAAGAACAGTTCATTTCTTCATAAATTACCTTAGAAAAGTCCAGTTAAAAATGTCCACTTCTTCAATCTTATTCCAGTATTATTAGTTCTTTCACTTCTCATCTAACTGACTTCATGCAGTGTCTGTTCCATGTACCTTCTGTTTTTTTCTTTCTTCTTTCTCTCGAGGAAGAATTGTGCTTTAAAAGTTCTGTGTTGCTAAGAAAGGGTTACATCCACCCGGGCTTGCAAAGGCCACGTGCACGCGCTGGGCTGCAGGGCTGAAGGAAAAATGCAAGGCCGTGCTGATAAAGGAAACTGGTAAATGTCCTTTTTTTCCACCCCTCGGTCTCATCTAGGGCGATCCAGCTCAGAGTTGTTATGGAGCTGCAGGTTTGCTTTCTCCGCTGCCAGCGGTGATTAAGCTGGGCCATGTTTTGGCCCCTTGGGCCGTGGTCTGAGCACACGGCCCCGCACTGCCGAGCTGCCGCTGCCCCTCTCCCCTGCCCGCAGGCAAGGGAAAGGGGCTCAGCCGGCCCCGGCTCTCTCTGTGCGGGCAGCGGCCCTCAGACACCCACAGGCCCGGCCCGGCCGCCCAAAAGGGCAGCAAGGCCCCACCCGAGGCTGCCCGCCACCTCCGATGTTACCTCATTGCTGATCCCAAAGCGAGAGAGCGAGCGGTCAGCTGCAGATGGGTTTTAAATGTTCCTTCCAAAGTCTCACTGACAGTTCTCACTGGTCAGCTTAGCTGCCAATATCCCAGCCTGCTTTTGATAGGTCCTTGTCCTCCTCCCCCCCAGCCCATGCTACGGTCAGGGCAGGGAAAAACATTTTACGTTTCTCTATATCTAGATAACAAAATTGTGTCAACCCATGATAATATGATACCTTTAAAATTTCTGGGTTTGGGGTTGTATTTGCTTGGGGTTCTTTTAGAAATGAAATTAGGTTAAGTATATCAATTTAAGAACCTCAATGTAGTGAAAGAGTCTTCAGGAAAACCTGTTCTTAAGCACCTTAAAAAATCACTTCTGTCACTTGGAAAGTAACTGGTTACTTTTAAATCAAATTCAAAATGGGATTGATTTTTAAGGAGAAGAGGAGGAGAAAGAAAGCACGTTGTTTATAAATATATCCTAAGCAAGACTATTTCTAGTGCATAGGGAAACTCAGACTAAGTCTAAGACTGAGGGCAGTAACAATGAATTAATATGGTGCCTGCTGCTTTTAATAGTTTTTCTTTCTGCCTGAAGAAATATGTATTTATGGAGAAGCTGCAAAAAAGGTGCAATGAAAGATGGAAACAAGGCATGTTTCAGTTTTCACTGACCATGCTCGTTTGTGAAGTCACTTTTGCAATCCTTAATATTATTTTAGTGAACTATTTGCCTTGAGGTTTGCTGGTATATTTAATACTTCTAAAAATTTTATCATTCAGATTTGCAGTTCAAATATTTATTTGTTGCATGTGTGTTTGTCTTAGTCAAATCTTAGTGATTTCTGAAAACATGACAATAACAGAATTCTGCTGGTAGAAATGATCAGATGAAATATTACTTGTGATACAGCTCATGGAAAATTCTGAAGTCCTACAACATTTCCTTCAATATGTCTTGGGTTATGTAACCAAAAAAAAAAAACAAAAAAAACCCAAACAAACAAACAAACAAACAAAAAAAACACCTGTATTCTATTTCATCTGTTGAAAGCAACATAAGGTATCCTGTTTTCCATTGGATGCCCAGAGGAAGACTGGACCCATCTCATCACCACTGGACTTTCTACAGGACCATCTCTACTCCACAGAACTGCATCTGTTACTCCAGGAAGATTTATTTGGACTGCTTTCAACACCCTGAGCAACAGGGTGCCAGGTCGTATCCCTGACTCTGTCAGGGTTTTTCCAGGATCTTTGTTTGCTTGGGTGTTTTGGGGTTTTTGTTGTTGTTGTTGTTGTTTTTTTTTGGGGGGGGGGGGTTGTTTGCTTTGTTTTGTTTTGTTTTGTTTTTTGTACTGCTACATTTGTCTTTTCCTTTTTATTTCTTTATTTTTAAAAAAATATTCCTAGTAAAGAACTGTTATTCCTTTTCCCATATCTTTTCCTGAAAGCCCCTAATTGCAAAACCATAATAATTTGGAGGGAACTGGTTTACATTTTCCATTCTAAGGGAAGCTCTAGCTTTCCCTGGCAGACAACTGTCTTTCAAAATCAAGCCAATTATGTTTCAAATATTTTTATAATTTTTCATAAATTATAAATAGTCTCATAATTTGAATTAATTCCTTTATTTCTGAATAAAGAACCCTTTTTGTTGTCCACTGCTTTTGTTGTCACAAAAAATGAGTAACAGTCCTTTGTATGACAGTTCATGTAGAGGCTGTGTTACTGATTTTTCCTGAACAGGTATTTTCCCCACCCCTTGACACATATACTGCTAGTTGGCATGGGTGGTACGGATGTTGTTGTAGCTCACTGAGAACCTAAACTGAAGTTTAACTGTAGCTGCTGGGTTTTTCTCCATTGTTACCATTCAGTTTGATTCAGTAATTCCGAACTAGGTTGCAGTTTCTTGCCAGGTTATCACAGTTTTGAAGATTGAGGGGTGGGGGCAAAAATTATGACTTGAAGGATTAAGTGGCTTTTACCACTTCTGGGCATGATTTATGTAGCTTTAGGATTAGATAATGAAAATGTGAGACCTTTACTTAAATTACGGCTCATTTTGGCACTCTGGTTCTCTTGAATGTTTTTTTGCTTCTAAACAGGTGGAATGTTTTACTCTAGTTTTTTTCTCCATTCTGTGTTTTGTTCATGGAAGATGTGGTGGGAAGGAAAGACTAAGTTTATTTGTCCCTGCAGAGATCACTCCTGTTTTAATTCAGGTAACATTTTTGTTTCCTGTCTTTCTTCCCTTGGTTTTGTTTGTGCTTTCTTTACCTCTGCTTTTGTATAACAATGTGTTTTTTCTCCTGCTGTGGCCACTTGCATATTGAATGCAGTCCTTAAGCACTGGTGGCTTAACAACTATCTTTATTTCCCACTTTCCATGTGGTGGCAGAACAGAGCAACCATTTTTTGGAGGCAACAGAAGTGTGTTTGGCGGCAAAGTTGTTTTCATCATTTTGAACTCATGCACTAGTATATAACACAATGTGAAACTTCTCCTTCATTCTCTGTCTCTTTCTTGCTTTTCCCCTTCTCTGTTTACTGTGGCAATTTATTTCCCTGAACCTTTTATTTGCTAAGTGCTTTCAGGGAATAGTTTTTAAGTCCGAAATATCAGTGTGTCTGATATTGTTCTTTAAGAAGTCCTTGTGTCATTGCACCTCACAGGGGTTGTTTCGGCTAGCTCCAGACCCCATGCAACAGCAGAAGTGGGGAATGGCATTCCCTTGGCAAAATCTCAGGAGACGCCGAACCTTAGAAGCCGAGACTGTGAGCTCCTGCTTCCTTTGGTGCCGACTAGGACAGGGATAAAAGATGAGAGGAGACTCTTCTCCTGGGACAAAACCAACAGGCCTACTGCAGGAGGGAATCCGAGAACGAAGAGCCTCAAACACAGGAATGCAGGGAATTTTAAACCAAGGGGGGGTAGTAGGGGCAGATACAAACAAGCACCCAATGGGGTACAACTGTGGGAGGAGTAAGGGGACGAGAACCCAGTTTGGGAACCAATAGACTCATTGGGTAGGAGGGACTACATTCTTGAACACAATAAAACATCAAAGGAGGATTGATGGACAGGAACATTCTGGACAGAGGGGCAGGGATTGCAATCATGGATGGGGAAGGCTGCGGAATAATGGGCAGGGTTTGGATGATGGGCTGGAAAGGGAGGGGGGTATGTACTTATAAGGAAGCATAGGGGAGGATACAAACTTCAGGGGCAAATCATCAGCATAAAGAATATGGGGAAAACAGAATTAACCAATTAATGAAATACAACAGTCCTGGATGTAAAAATTAAATCTACATGATGCAACCATTGAAGTTTCCAAGGGATTTAAGTTTTTTGATTCAGTGGAAGCAGGTCATTCTACCTGCACTTCCCAATGTGACCTATGAGTAAGAGCCGATAGACTCTTTGTCAAGAATTTTGGCCAGTGGAGTCAAAGAGCTTTTTGAATGAGCTTTTTTGTTTAATTGGTTGTTTCTTTGTGGCTATGTCTCTGCATTTTCAACATCATGACCATGTTATTTAGAAGAATAATTTCTGTCTTGGGGAAATTAATTGTAATAGAAAATATACTATTTCTAAGTATGCTGAGTGCTTCATGAAAGTTACAAAAGAGAGATGATGTCATTAGTGAGGTTATAACCACAATGGATATGACGCATTAAGTGAGGATTATGAATGTTATTTAGTACAGGAACAAGAATATGTGTTTTGATTTTTTAAAGCAAAGTTCTTATTTGCAAGTAATGTAACAGTAGGAATTCAGTGAGGAAAAGATGTAGAAACCTGATAAAGATAAGCTTTGAAAAACAGGACTGCAAGTCTGTGACAGATTTTTAAAATTCTGCTCATATTATTTCTACACAATTTTCTGTCCTCTCTTCAAAACTGTGTGTTAAAATAGAGGAATGAGAGAATTTCTGAAAAATTGAGGCATGTAAATGATTAAAATTTGCACACTTATACAGGTAAGTACGGGACCTAGCTTTATTGCATAGGTGATTTAGAGAATTGTGTAGCTGAAAGAGGTGAATAGAGAGTAGAATGCTAATGGCAAACAATTTGGTAAACTTTTTATTCCGGCTGAATAGGGAGAGTGATCTACCCATCTCTTCCACTTTACCTGGGTAAATGGTTAAAAGCTTCAGAATGCATGTGCATGCATGTTTATGGCCCTAGGTCCAGGGCACTGTAAAAAGAAGAAATATTTAATGCAGTTTCTGCTAGCCTTAATTAATTATTCCCAGGATAACTCCTTGTTTCATGTTCCCATCATGCACTTTTTCAGGTATACTGTAGACACAAGTACTGAGTTTTTTCTTTTTCCTCTCATTCCAGGGCTTTCCTGTGAAGGAAATGTACAATTAGTGTGAACGGGGGATTAGCTGTCATGTGAACAGATGGCCATAAGAAATTGCCCACGTCAGACTGATACAAAATTTATAAGTTTTCACTGAAATTATCTCTGATGAATAGATAATGCTAGAGCTGCCAAGCAGATATCCTGAAAAGCCAGTGCATTTCTTCAAATACGTGTGGCTCCAAATCTTCCCTTCATAAAGTCCTAGTAACTTTCTTTTCTGCTGACGCTAATCATCATCATTGTTGGGGATTGGATTTGTTCCTTTTTGTCTTAAAGAATTTTCCCCCATAAGTTACTAGGAAACAAAGTGCTGGTACTTAGAGGGCACTTGACTAACACAAAAAGACGTGGCTGGGAGAGAGATGATTGCACAAAGTTTGGGGGAGGGAAAAGGACAGGGCTGGGGGGAGCTGAGTTTCTTTTTTCCTGCTCTCGGCATTAGAGGGGAGGCACGGTCAGGCTGCTGCTTGCTGCGTGAGGAGTCCACTGTTAACAGAGGGTGCCATCCTGGGAATTCTACCACCATCCATCATCTGCTGGAGTGCTCAGGAATTCGGAGCCCCTTCGCCTGCCCTGCTGGAGCTGGGCCAGCCCTGTCCAGCCATCACAACTTCTTCAGAACTGCTCACTTTGCCGGGACACCCCCCTGCCTGCCGGGACATTCCTCTTGTACCTGCTGGGGACATCCTGCCGTTCCATCCACCAGCCCGGGAGTTTCCACCATTCCAGCCTGGCTCTCGGGGTCCCAAGGGATCAGACTGCCCCAGGCTTTGTGAAACAAAGCCTCTCGAGGTTCCTGGTTCTGTTTACTATTAATGCTGTTGTTGTTTGTTTGCCTTGTTACACTTAATAGTAAAGAACTGTTATTCCTTTCCCCATAGCTCTGACTGAAAAGCCTCTTTAATCTTCTAAATTATAATAACTTGGAGAGAAGGAATTGGAATTCCCCATTCCTAGAGAGGCCCTGCCCCTCCCTAGCAGATACCTGTCTTTCAAACGAAGACAATCATACCGATTGATCTTTTAGGGCCTGTCAGTCATCCTTATGTGGCACATATTGTCATCACAAAGTTAGAAAGTTAGGAAGTTTTACCTGAAAATAAGGCTATTAGCTGTTGGTTTTAAATTCTGTCAAAGTCTATTTCTAATGTTCTAATGCATAGTCTTTCATATAATGTATGATAATTGCTATGAAGTAGCAACAACCTGAATACATAACCTGGAAAAATAAAGTATTGATGGAAAAGAAATGCTGCAAAGTCTTTTCTTCACTGTATGATTTGTTGTTGTTGTTATTGTTATGTTTCTTTAAAAGTCTTCAGAAAGGGAATAGGTACTGTCAAATGGAAGCTGCAGAGCTTCTACATCTCATAAAGGTGGAAATCTTCCTGTTTTTACACCACAGCCTGTAGTTTAAAAAAATAAGATATATCACTGCAGAGTTTATTTTCCCTAATTCACACATATATTTTTTAGTTGTATTGAGTATTCTATACTTCAGATCAGAAATTTGGTAATGAATTACCTCATTCATATATATACACACCGAGAGCACATTTGGCAGATTTCTAGTAATTTGTACCAAGTGTAAAATGAACCTAATTGGTTTTTGATATGTGATAGTTTTCACATTGCTAATGTGATTTTTTCTTTTTTCTAACTTATGGTGGTGAATGACTGAATTCCATCATTATTTTTTTCTACTATGATGTGTTTCCATAAAAGCATAGGAAACAGGATTGATCACAGGAACAAGACTAGGGTCTTGACTGATTATAGTTAGTCAACTTAAGTATCAGAATTTTAACTTCATGTTTAATGAGCAGCCCTGTGAAACTTTTCCTACAAAATTGTCAAAGTTATTAAGGCAGTTGACATTTGCAGTAAATTTGTTTTTGTTCTTTTCACTGTATTGTAGAAACTGACTTTCTCAGGCTTTTTACTCTCCATAGGGTGACTTCTTGAATCTCTCTTTTTCTCTTCTTCTGCCTTGTTTGTCTGTATTCTATGAGATGGGCAAAGCAATCGGAGCCTTATTTTTCTGAATGTGCTTGCATTTAGTGATTGAGATTTTCAAAGTTATCAAGGAGAAATGGGTGCATGATTTTAAGTGAAATTATTAAGAACTTGTGACTAATTCTCTAGCTTGTGATTTCTTTTCAGAAAATGTAATTATTTTTGTATATTTAATGCCAAATACATTAACACAATAATTTATGGTGGAGGTGTTATATTTTGGGTGCCATTGAATCTCAAAAGATCTAGATTTTTAATCATGTGATCTTATGCTCCTGTACTCATAGTCTCAAATCCAAAGCCACCCATGCCTTCTACAAGCACAGAAGAGGCTAAGGGGTATATCTCAAACACTGATAGCTAGATAGTCATGGAGCCAACCAAGGATGGTTGGTAAGAACAGCCATGAGAAAGAACATGATTTGACAGGAAAAGAGGGCCATACAAAGGTAGTGCAACACTTTCCTGGGACAAATCTCCTTGTTCCAGTTCCTGGAGATGCAAGACAGTATAGTGAACATGCAGAAATGATGTTGACCCAGTAGTGGGGGCATCAAGACCATTAAGGTCCCCTGAAACCCTTGGACCTATTTCTAGAAAGGTTTAGAATAATGAACTGTACATGATAATTAATTTGCTTATTAGTATAAGTGAGAAACTCAGCTCTGGGGTGGCAAAACTTAAATATAAAAAGGTGCTTCCCTGAGGACCCTGAACACTCTGACAACTGGATCAATACTGGAGCCAGGACTGGTGATTTTTCCTCCTATCTTTCTCTCTTCTTTCACCCTACACATTATACAAAATCCTCTGCCATGTTTTTCTACTATACAAGAAGGGACTAATGTACTAATTCCCATGCTGTATGTATAATTTACTGATAAATATTTAGTAAGCTTTTGCAGACTCTCTGACTTTGTTGTGTTTTTTTTTACCATGAGCATTTGCACATTTCCTGTCCTGTCCTGCCTTGCCCTGCCTGTTTCAGGTTGGGGCTCCATAGTCCATACTTAAATTTGTGTGTAATTTAACTGTAAATGAAAGCTTTCATTTCACTCTGTGAGTGGAATTTTTCTTTAAATAACAATATAAACACTCCACACAACCAAATAAACACTTACAAAGGAACTAATTCTGAAGAAATTTAATTATGCAGTCAGTTAAAATAAGGTCAAAGTTATACTGTCAAATCATAGAGAGAGTCTATACTAGATCTCAATTTCATTTAAAACATTTCAATTATAACACTTTTGTTAGAAAACCAGGCACACATCTTGTACCAGAGCAAAGAGTCACACCACTTTTTCTCCAGAGGAGGATGAAAGCATCTGAAACATACAGGCTACATCTCTAGCTTGGGATTCAGCTGCAGGTTGGCCATTCTCTGCACTTATTTTGTGTGATAGAAAAAATCATCAGAGCGCCAATAAAAAGTTAGCCATTGCTGACTTTTAGGCAGTGAGTTTCTGTCAGGAAACAAAAACAAAATTGTGAAACCTTGAGAGTATGGGTAACAAAAATGTATCATAAGGCCTCATTTTTGAGTTCTGATCATTGGGTAAGCTGCTGCATTATTCAACATCTCCATCTGAAGTGATAGGTGGGAAGCTTGATTCATCACCTCTGATTTTTTGAAGCATGCAGAAAATGCTGCTACACTGTCTCTTGGCTGGGATGTCCATATCACCGTATGAGGTTATGGGCATCATAAAGAGCTGGGGAATTGTATGGCCCAGATTTAAAACCAGAGTGATCAGAGCAAGATCCTTATTTGGTAATGGAAATGTGTGAACTATTTTTTTTCTTTTTTTAAATATTGCAGTGTAGCAAAGAGAAATACAGTGAAAAATAATTACATTCAACCTAGATAGAAACTAGAAGGGGAAATGCATAAATTCTCTGGTAGTCGTGGGAAGATAGATTGGGACAGTAAAATTCTCTTTCTGTCATACCTTTCCTTTCATGGTTATTATGATGAAGGACTTTACTGGACAAGCAACTAAGCACTGGCAGAGATTGGCTAAAGAGGTTATTAAAGCTCCCTCCCTGGTGATATTCAAGAACCATCTGGACACAATCCTGTGCCTTGTGCTCAAGGATGACCCTGCTTGAACAGGGAGGTTGGACCAGACAACCTACTGTGTCTTTTCCAACTTGTCTGAGTCTCTGATTCTGGTATTATGACATGCCTAATATAAATAATTTCTTCATAGCTTTGGGGTTACCTACACATAATCCTAAATAATCTAATACTTACTTGAATACAAAAACAATCTTCTGTTTTCAAGTTAGGTCAAGACCTGCATTAAACTAAGTCCAAAGTTTTTATTACTCTCTGAGTCAAGGCTGAAAGTATTTAACAGCTGTGATCATTACAGATCAGCCTCTAAGGCCTTTAAAAAACCAATAGCATCAATATAAGAACAAACTAAAACAGGGAGCTTCTTTAATTTGGAAACATTCAATTTTTTGAAGCAAATTACCAAGTTGCTCTCAGACCATCCCAGAATCTTCCCAGGAGGTGAGTTCAACTGCACACATGTGCATACACCAGGGAAAGGCAGAGAGCACCCTGAGGTGGAAACCTAATAAGTGAAAAGGTCTTACATGATCTGAGATACCAGGCCCATTTGCAAAACCGGGTGAGCTGACTTCATTATTGGCTGCCTCAGGTTATCTGGGTAGACAGTGACAGATTATTTTGTAGGGCCTGAAGGGAGCCAGATCAGTCTGCTTGGAAAAACAAATAAATCCAGGACTGAGACCGAGTTTAAAAAAGATTTACAAGGCTCACTGGTACATATGGCCTCTTATCCTCTCAGAGGGGATTTTAGCTGCTGGCCCTGTATGGTTACCCTGTTTCACAATTGCTGCAATATGAAAAGTGAGTGAATTATTTTCTTCTGACGGCAGAAAGTTTTTGTTTTGTTTTGTATTTGTTTTAAACTAACATCTGCACAGTAAACAGACAACAAACGGCATATAAAAAGAGAAAGGAAGGATCTTTTACAGAAAGATCACATAAAAGAAAGCATAAATCTTTTGATGTCTGACCTTTTAGTTATAGATTTCCAGGGACAGATTGAATAAACAAAACTCCTCAAATTGTTGTAAGAGTTATGTCTTCCATTTTCTTTAAAAACAAAAGGCAACAGCACTTCTAAGTAAGATAAAAAACACACAGAACTGTTATTTTTTGAAACAGACACTCAAAATCTACATAATATATCAGAAATTAAAATGTATTTTTTTCTTTATTAACAGAGTTTTTAATCTTAAGCAATAATGTTTAGATACAAGTTAGAATTAGTAAAAAAACTTAAATGAAAGATCTAATTATGGTTGTTCTCCTTTAACCTATGTGTGATCCAGGAAAAAATACCCAACCAAACCCAGGTATTAGTGACAGAAGATGTAAGATGATATGGTGGGCTGCACAGAGGTTAATTTTCTCTTTTGGTGTTGATTTATTTTGACAGCTATTTACATGATTCATAAGATTCAGAGAAACACGGTTTACACCTAAATGCCATATAGTCCAAATCACTATTTTATGTGCAATAGACTTAGTAGCTGTCATCTCCCACTAGAATGAACAAAAATACAGGAAAAAGGTGGGGAAAAATTATAAGAAAATAATAACAAAAAGGGTGGCATTGAATAGTAGAGGCAATATCCATGATCTCCCTCCCAACAATTTATAGAAGGCTTGTGGATACCAGTGATATTTTATTCCCTTTTATATAAAGCTATCAGAACAGAAATCCGATGTATAGTCTAGACTATACATTTGATGAAGTACAATTCACTGAAAGACTATTCATGTATCTTTAGCTGGCTTGAATAAAAATTTAAGTCAACATGTTTGATCCCCATGTATTTCTTCAAAATATGACATTTGGTCCCCATATCAGACACGCTTTTATAGTCCACAAATGGACAGCTATTACTGTTTTCTGGAAAAGGTAAGATAACCAATTAAATACAATATAGAAATAAAATGTATACAACCTTTTTTTTTTTTCCTGGAGGATTCTGAATATTAAAGTAGTATATATTCCTTTAGAATACTATCATGATGTTAATCTAAGAGAGCAAGAACATTATGAATTCACTGTAAGAAATGTTTTTTAAGACTACCTAGCCTTTTTCCTAGAGCATGAAAACTGAAAATTTGAGAAATTGACTTAAGTGGTGAAGTATTTTGTCAGGTAAGGGACAATAGCCAACACCAAATGCCTAAGAATAATTACAATTACATGTAGAATATTATAGTGCTTCCCAGGCAAATCTTCCCAGCCTCTCAGTGGCAGTATGCCCATGTTTAAAGAAAGAGATCATTTCTATCATTACCTTTACCCACTGGTGAAAGTCATCTTACTACTCCTTCTATGATGTTAGTATTTTCCAGGTTTCTTGATTCTTTTTTTGTCATTGGGCCATAAAACTGTGCTGCAGAAGACATCTAATTATATGTCTGGTGTAGAAATTATTGTGAAGTTGCTTGCTGATTTATGTCACTAATATATTCACTCCAAAGCAAGAGAAAAGGGTAGCTAGTGACAGATGCTACAGCACTACTAGTAGTAAAGGTAAATGCAAATGCAATGAATTACTTCAGAAGTAAATGATTTCATAGCAAAAATAGCTGAATATCGTCTCCTTTAGTGAGATTTTTTTCTGAAGCATTTAGGGATTTTCAGAGAAATTTGCTTTTATTTTAATAGAGTTGAAAACAATTCAAATGTTACTACTTACTGCTGTCACACCTTCAATTAGGTCTTTAAGTTCTGTAACTCAATGCCAATGATCTCTGATGATAGATACTCCAGCAGAGCATGAGTAATTCCAT